>NC_079906.1:680294-686766 GCF_024868665.1 Triplophysa rosa | reverse complement strand
ATTACTCACAGGATCGTGGTTACAGCGAGGTCTGCTGTCTGACCAAAGAGGACTTTTCATTGGACTTGGTTTACCTGACTCGTTATTATCTGCCCGAAGGGTATTATCTAACAAATCTTATTTGTTACGCACTCGCTACTGAATCCTCCTTACTCCCCATGACAGTGATGTACCTTGCCTTGATTCATGTTGGATTATCCTGTTGCTCTGTTTTTGCCACCTCGTGGGAAGTCCTTGTTTTGCACCTTGTTTGTAGTTTGTTTATTTTGTTGTAGTTTTCCCAATCGTGGGTCTTTATTTCAGTTTATTAAACATCTGAGTTTTGTACCACTGCCTGCTCGTGGGTTCTCTCTCTCTCGGACGTTTTCCCAGTTGTGACACTTCTACGTGTACATAAACCTCTTAGATCTCTCAGATTACTCAATCAGATGATCTTGGACATTCCTAGGACTAGATTAAAGTCAAGCAGCGATTGGGCCTTTGCAGTTGCAGCCCCTAAGTTTGGCACAACTTGCCTCTCCATCTCAGGCTTGCCCCATCCTTAGGCTTTTTTAAGAAACACGTAAAACTGCATTTACTGGAAGTGGCGTTTGGGTCTGTAGGCTAATTCTAGCTGGATGCTTATTTCAATGGTTGTGTGTGAGAATGTGTTGTAAATTGTTTATATGGACTTTTTTGTCTTTTTTTACAGTAAAGCATATTGGTCAACTTTACGTTGTTTAATTGTGCTATATAAATGAATAAAACTAACTAAACAATATAAATGAATTAAACTAACTAAACAAGTATGAAGTATGAATATAGTATGCACAAATAATGAGAGTACTGTATGACTGGTGTTATAAACTGGTGTTCATGGGGTCTATACTCTAAGTCATCATCGCTCTTCACTCTCTATTAGATGTGCACTTTCGGTGTGTGCAACGCTCTGTATTTAGGTTTGTTTATTCGCACGCTTGTCTTTGCACTGCGAGTCTCTGGTGACTCCACACGTGTCTTCAAAAAACGGAAGTTAGTGGCACGTCATGTCAAAGCGTGCTTGCGGCTAGCATCATTGGGCGCTTAAACGCAAGTTTCGCCTCCTTTCGCCTAAAATTAAACTTTATTAAAGTTGCGCAGATCCCTGCACAAGCATTGCAGGTGAGAGAGAAAGCATCGTACTGGAGCGAATCACAAAACTACAAACTGAAAGTTCATTGTTATGGGCGGATTAATTCACGTTTTTTCATCTTATTACATGGCTCATTTGAATGCTTGATTCTGATTGGCCAGACGCAACATTCCAAGGGTTGTTATTTTCAAATAACAACCGCTCAAAAAAATAACACCCTGTAACCCGGATGCTGCAAATCATTTTGAGAGGGGCAGTGTAATATTACACAAAAAATAATTATAAATATGTATTTTAATAACATATATGACATTATATTTACAAATGATTAAACCAATTTGCCTGTTCGTGATGTTTCAACGTCGTTTCTTACTTTAAAACCGAAAGTAAACGGCTTTTCCTCGTGGAAGGTCTGCATTCGGTAAAAATTAGTTAAATATAAAAAAATTCACAGTTAATGTCCAGTTTTTTTCTGATGTGGCAAGTAGCCGTGTAATAAGCGGGATAATGTACAAGCAGCCGGCTGTTATCGCGAAATAAACCCCTTCAGTGTGTGGGATTACAAATTTATAAAATGTTATATCTAGGTTAAAGTTATGTACTGTACATTGTGTTTCAAATTTTGAGGTAAAGATGATGACATTCTAAGAAGATCAAGTCAGGCAGCCCAGGTGTCTGAGACATTACCCTTTTGTATTTATGCACTTCCTGACCATTGGGCAGGGTCACAAGTTAAAGGTGAATGCTAAGCTCAAGGCACAGCTGTGCCTATGTCTCTATGATAATATGAAGGTATGGACAATACTGTCTGATTGGATTAGCACCTATGCATTTGAATGACACTATTATGCTGATGAGATCAGGGCTGGGAAAATTCCGGTAATGGGCTGATTACTGTACTGCATTTGCATGCTTTGTGTAAATCGTCTCCACGTCTATGTATCCCTCCCCCTTGAAAGGTATAAAACTCTACTGTACTGAGCTAGAGTCAGACTTGGATGACTACAGCAATGCACAGCGAGTCCTCAATAAAGAGAACTTCTGTATGAAAGATATCCCAACGTCTCCTGGTCTCTGCTTCGACAAGGGAAAAGTTTCCTACAAGTGTGATACAAGATCCTCCGCTTCGCATCGGGTCATGATCACACTGTCGGGGCTTATTTCTGTGATAACAACCCGGCTGACTGTACATTATCCCTTACATAACGCCCAACTTGCATAGCACAGAGTTCACCATGCCTACTTATTTACATTCTGCGGAATAGAAAAAAAACTTTTACGGTTGACATTTTACTCTGCGGTAATGGCATATTCCGTCATAACTCCCAGCACTATCAAATAAAAATTTTGATTAGAATAATGTACTAGCTAATGTTAAAATGAACAGTAACTAAGATTAATAAATGTTTTAGAATTTTTTTTATACTTAGTCCTAACATAGTTAATTAATATAAACTAATGAAGAGTTATTGTAAAGTGTTACCAACTATGGTTTCGGGAAACAACGAGTCATTGAACTATGCTGAACGAAATATAACAACAGAACTTGTGACCAGTTGGCTAATGATGCTTTCAGGAAACACACCCCAGAACTGATTGCAATGAAGAAGATTGTTGAATCAGCTTTACTGTTAAATATTAATGCTTATAAGGCTCTTATTATTGAAGTTCTGAATTGTTATTTGCATATTCTGATCTTTATACATGTTTTTGTCTTTGTCGCCTGAGGGCCTGTACCTTCCATTCTGATAACGGATGAGAAACAAACTGTCTGTTCTTTGATTAACTCTTCGTACCATTTCTCAAGGATGCATAGTTGAATATAAGCCTCTGTTTGTACAATAATAAATGGAGAATTAACTGAGATGTACCCATGAGTGTGTGTCAATTATTTGGTTCTCCCAACACCGTACAGAGACAGAGATTGCTGCAGATCGACTTGGTTGTAGAAGACTGTTTGTGTGCGCAAATGATCTAACATTATCTATTAGTACAAACAATATCTTCACAAACTGTAATGGTAAATGACTTTCTTTGCAGTGGAGAAGTTCTCCACCCCGGTGACAATAAACTGTTATTGAATTGACCACAATGTTTCTGTGCAACTGAAACTGTTAGGAATATTTCTCAAGTTAGTGAAGCACACCCATTTTTTTGCTGCTTCACTTCTGCATCTGTTCTAAGATTGATCCAAAAGAGGAAGAACTACATGATTTTGCAATTTTGTACATGTTTTAAAATTCTTCATTTCTTATACACCACTGTTGAGATTCATACACTGATTCTTGATGTCTGTTCTTGAATTTTTATTTGCATCTTGTTTTCACAAATCTTTCTAGACATCAAAATACTGTACAATCAAACTCCCTGATATTATAATGTTCTTTCAGAATCAGCAGCACTCGCTCTGCTCTCCACTTTCTTGTTAAAAGATTTTGTTGCCATTTTTCCACATTTGTTATTACATTTTGTCACTTCTATGAGGTCCTTACTGTACAATGACCATAAATATATATATGTGTGTGTGCACCCTTTATGCATGGACAAACATGGCACTTCAAATGAATCACATTAATTCAAACACAAAACAAAGAGTACAGTATAGAAAAGAGAGATAAAGAGAGGTGAAGAGAAGAGAGAAAAGGTCACTTCTTATATTTTCAAGAGAAAATATAAGAAGAGAAAAGATGAGAATTGAAATATAAAAAGAAAAGGGGAGAGGAAAACTAAAAAGAAGAAACAAAATGGGAGATGAACAGAACAGATGAGAAAAATGAAAAGACAAAAAAGAGAGGAGAAGAAATGAGAAAAGATAAAAAGAGATGAGAAAAGGAGTGAAGAAAAGACAAGACAAGAGGGGAGAAGAGATGAGACAAAGAGAACAGATAAGAATAGAAAAGAGAAGGGAAGTGAAAAGAAGAAAAAATAATGCAGAAAAGTAAGAGCGAAGTGCAAAGAAGAGGGAAGCGGAACAAAAGAAAAGAGAAACAGATACAGATATGCTGACAAAAGTAAATTGAGATGAGTTATTATGTGAGGTAAAAACATCTATGTTTTGTGATAAATCCAAACTGTTCACTCTGTTATGCCTGTTGTGAATGTTAAAACTTGATCTTATGGCGTTTTTGATGTGCCATGACTCTGATGTCATGAGACCAATAACATGCTGTAATTCATCCTTTACTCTTGATCCGCAGGTATAAAAGGTTAAAAATTGACATTCTGAAGTTAAACAGGCACACATCAGGTGGCATTATGACAATAAAGGGCAGAATCCTGCTGTGAATACTAAACATTTAAAACTGTTTAAGAAAAATTGGACTTCAAATTATTTTAAGATTTAAAGTCAACATGAAATCAAAATGTACTATTCTTATTTTTTATGGAATTATTATGTACTTATGTTCATGTGCCCTCATTATCTTTAATTAACAACTTCCCTGCACTTTCTGACATGAGTTATGATGTGAGGGCGGGGCTATCGGGGACTCGTTTCTGCCCATCCCCTCCAGCAACACATCGCTGAAAAGATTCAATTCTGCCTCCATTTGCAACAATCCAATGAGCTCCTATTGGACGAAAGCAAGTCTCGCCTTCAGTTTTTTTCTAATTTCAGAAGCCGTTACACTTGGCTATGTCACGATAAGGAAAAAAAGATAATCGCAACTTCCGTATCACGCCAATTTTAAAGAGTCTTGTCATTTTTTTAGATTAGTAGAACAGCCGCCACAAAAGTGATGTTTATAAAATATTGTATTATATTGAATAAATGTATCCATTTGGGTAGTTGACAAATAAATGTGTAAATGTGTCCTATGGTGTGACTACAAACATGTAGAAAAAAATAAGATTAGAGAGATTTATCTTCATTGAAATGTTATATTATAAAATTAATAAAAAAAACTATAGAAGATGTTTGAATCTAAAATTTATGAGAAAAACATTCACAACTCTATCAAATCCAGACAGAAAGAAACCCTCAAAAAATTCCATACTGAACTAACCGAGTAGAATGAGAACACAGAGCAGGATGGCTATCAAAGCGCCCGTGCTGAGGCCTGCGGATGAGAGGAACGCCTCGCCCTGGCAGATCTTCAGTCTGGTTCCTCTCTGGCAGGAGCAGACCGTGAGCGTGAGAGTGCCCGTGCTGCTCAAGACGGGTTCTCCATCATCCCACACCACCACGGGAACCTCATACAGCTCCTGGGTCAGCCGGTGGAACCGCCGGCGTCTGGCGATGATGCTGGCAGTGCTGTCTGAAGAGAGAGAGAGAAAGAGAGAGAGAGAGAGAGAGAGAGACAGCAGATGAAACGATGAGAAGCGGACTTGAGACAGGCGTGACAGATACGATCCATCTGACTTTTTACTGTCATCCAGATTCTGAGCTGAATTCACAACTTGTCCAGACAAATTTAAAGGGATAGATCACCCAAATATAGTAAAACAAACATTTTTCACCCTCGAATTTGCATAGGATTTTTTATTCTGTGAAGGAATATTTTGAGAAAAGTGGTTTTGTATCCATACAATGGAAGTCAATGGAGGTCAATGTTGTTTGGTTCCCACCTTTCTTCAAAATATCTTCTTTTCGGTTTCACAAAAGAAAGAAAGTCATACAGGTTTGACATTTCGGGAAAACTATCCCTCATTGCAATTCTTTCTAGGATTCATTTCTTTTAAAGCATCTAAATTAGATTATATGGTGAGAACGACATTTTGGTGAAGAAAAATACTGAAAAGGACCGAATTCTCTCGTGCCACATATACATCCACGATATCCCATTGTGTACACAGGTGGACATATTAAACTAGAGATGATTTTCCAAAAGTCCACAGGGCCAAAAGTGTTCACAGTTTAAGCAACACACAAAGGCGAATGAAAGGTTGGAGAACAATGCGAAGTGTAATTGAAACCGAGCGAATGAAGAAGTAGAAGGGGAAAATTCGACTTGAAAAGCAGAGGTAATGAGAGGGAGATAACAGACTAAGATAAAGCCCGAGACAAAGAGATGAGAGATCATTATATTAAATGAGTCTGCTTTGAACGGGCCACTCGGCTGTCTGCCTGTGTGTGCTGTATCAGAGCGTTTAAGAGCTCTATTCCCACAGATGAGCTTTTAATGGGAGAATTATAAGAGAGAGACGTACATTCTCAGAGTTCTGCTCAATACTAGCAGCCTGAAGCACAGCGAGCAAAGCTCTTAACCTGGGGATCAACCTAATGAGACTCCATCCTTCAGCTACAGTATCTCGGTTTCTAAGCACCGTTTCTCCCATCCTGAGGGAGGACTGAGCAAGAGGGGAACGGACATGGGATGAGATAAGAGGAGAAAGAGAGAGGGAGAAATATATATATATATA
>NC_079906.1:617749-680194 GCF_024868665.1 Triplophysa rosa | reverse complement strand
CCCTTTCCCAAGTTCATACCTTTGCGAAGCAGGGTTTTCTGTACTGACAGCAACAAAAACAAAGTTACGAAGCAGGCTGGACATTTGCAACACACTTCGCGTCTCACTGTCACCCATCTCTCCTCGTTTGGACAGTATTATTGCAGGGAAACAAGCCCAAGGCTCCCATTAATTGAGTTATGGTGAGTTTGTAAAAGGCTTTGTTTGTAACGTTATATTTAGAAGTTCTACGAAATTAATGTAAATTAAGTTGACTTTGTAATGTTTTATTAAGTTGTATGAAGTTGGAATGACGGCGAAGTTCGACGATTTCAATGTAAATTAAATTGACTTTGTAATTTTTTATTTAGTTGTTGTATGAAGTTGGAATGGGCGAAGTTTACGATTTAAACTAAATTAAATTGACTTTGTGATGTTTTATTTTTACGCAGTTGGCATGAATGCGCAGCTTGACTTTAATGGAAATTAAATGTTAAATAAATTAATAATAAATAAGTACGTAATATGTAGTTATTTATTCACAGTAATGAGTAATTATTTTCATTGTACTTCCCTCCACCCCCACCAGCGGTCCGTGTGAATATTTTTAAAACAAAACCGGTCCGTGGTTTAAAAAAGGTTGGAGACCGCTGGGCTAGAGTAACTACCAGTATTATTGTGGAGATTGCAGTATGATTTAAAATGTATTTATTATTCCTCCTAATGCTTGAATAGTTTATTATTTTGTTATGCACCATACAGACAAATGAGCATTACTTGGGATATATAGCAGCCTATTAAGAGTATTTTTACTATAACAATGACTTTTTTCATATTCATTGCTATCGAAATCAAAACATTTACTTATGCATATTAATTAGTGTGAACTGTGGGCTTGCTTCTGTCTGGTGAGAAGTCCAATATCAGGTTCCATTCCTGTCACAGCCAGTCTCAAAGACTGATGCAAATGTTCATCAGTGAGTCTTGATCTCATTGGAGTTTTCATCAGTTTCATGCATGAAAAGGTTTGCTCACAGATATACGTGCTACCAAAAAGTGTAGACATTTTCATTGCATGCCTTTTGATGTTTGGGTATGTCTCGTTAGGGAGGGCAGCATAGAATTCATCATCACAGTTCTGTAACTCAGCAAACTCAAACTGATAATAAGGCGGGGCTTTGTCAATGTCGGCAGCAAAAGGGTTCTGGAAAAGGCGGATTTCTTTAGCGTGGTCATGTAACTCATGGAGTCCCGCTTCCATTCTACGTTGATCAGTTCTGGTACATTTTTGCCCTTTTTCAGAATAAATGCGTGGATTTCAGGTAGCAGCTCGTAAAAACGCTTCAAAACTCCCAGCTTAACCATCTGACTTCTGTGTAGTAAAGCACATCTCCATGAGCAAACTCCAGCTCGGAGAGAAAGGCTTGGAACTACCTGTGTTTAAGTCCGTTTGCTCTGATGAAGTTTATACATGACACCACCACCTTCATGACCGATTCCCACTTCAGAACTTTGCAGCAGAGTGCTTGCTGGTGAATCAGGCAGTGAACTGGTAAATTGGGGGCGAGACCTCTTTTCTCCATTTATCTATTCATGCTTCCGATAAGTCCCCACGACGAGCAATCATGCTAGGAGCCCCGTCAGTCGTGATGCTAGTTCGATGACTCGAACGGATGACTAGTTTAACTGGGTTTGGCGTAGAAACCTATCAGCTTAGCAGAATACAACAATTCGACACTTTGTCTGCTTTCATTTGGCCTTGCAAGCTTGCGTACTCTCTGTGGCGGGCTTCAAAGTGTTGGCTTAGATTGTATTCTTTGAACACGGACACTGCTTCTTGACAGATGTGACAAACAGCCACTTCTTTGCACTGAACAAAAAAACAATCACTTGTCCACTTTTGGTTAAATACCCTCAACTTTTCTCTTTCCCAACCGTTTCGCCATGTTGTCGTCTCTTTGAATTATTTCGCTGGCTTAAGTGCATTAGGACCTGTTCGATTACGTCGGGACGTCATTGAACGTACCGTTCTGTTGGTGGGTGAATCTAACAAATAATTAAGCTATGTTAATGTTAATAACTTTTTGTCTTTAGCCCAGGCGAGACGCTTCTGATGCTTCCTGCTGCTGACCAACTTTATGGAGATGCAGATTTCATTTTCCAACAGGACTTGGCACCTGCACACAGTGCCAAAGCTACCAGTACCTGGTTTAAGGACCATGGTATCCCTGTTCTTAATTGGCCAGCAAACTCGCCTGACCTTAACCCCATAGAAAATCTATGGGGTATTGTGAAGAGGAAGATGCGATATGCCAGACCCAACAATGCAGAAGAGCTGAAGGCCACTATCAGAGCAACCTGGCCTCTCATAACACCTGAGCAGTGCCACAGACTGATCGACTCCATGCCACGCCGCATTGCTGCAGTAATTCAGGCAAAAGGAGCCCCAACTAAGTANTCTGTTCCTGTTATTTACTTGGAAGAGTCTAAACCAAAAGTGATAGTTAACTTAACGCCGTTAGCATAGCAATAGCGTGTTAGCTTGCTTTCTGTTCACACTGTGGAATATCATCTTGCCTCTGGTTTGTCTTGTGTGCTAACTGTTTCTCTTTTTAAGCGAGTATACTACGATCCATCGAGCAACCTTGGTAAGTTGGAATTGCACTTCAAATCCGGTGAGTTATGGCTTCTATTCCTATTATTGTTACTTGCACCTCATGTCATATGTTTAGCTTAGCCTTCTCTGTCAGCTGCGAGGGCTTTATATGCGATAAATGCAGGGAAATAGTTAGGCTGACAGAGAAGATCTTAGAATTAGAGTCTCGCATCCAATCCTTATGTGAGGATAGTAAGAGTTTAACGACGATAGAAAACACTTTGGATGCGAGCAACATTAGCGCACACAGCTCGGTTCCGGTTGAAAATCCTCCGCAGCTGGGAAACTTCGTGACTGTGAGACGGCGTAGTCGCAGGACAAAACATCACTCGACCGTTCCGATTACAGTCTCGAACAGGTTTGCCCCGCTCAGTGACGCACCGACTGAGAAACCTGCTGAAAGTGCCCTAGTTATCGGTGATTCTATTGTTCGGAACGTTAACATAGAGGCACCAGCCACCATAGTCCAATGTTTACCGGGAGCCAGAGCGCCTGACATCAAGTCAAATTTAAATGTGCTGGCTAAGGCTAATCGTAAATTCAGTAAGATTGTTATTCACGTCGGCACAAATGATGTTCGACTCCGTCAATCGGAGATCACAAAAGATAACATTAAAGAGGTGTGTGAGCTCGCAAGCATGATGTCAGACACTGTAATATTCTCTGGCCCCCTCAATGCTTATCGTGGTGATGAGATTTATAGCAGATTATCATCACTAAATGGCTGGTTGTCTGAGTGGTGCCTGCAGAATGATATAGTTTTTATAAATAACTGGAAGAGTTTTGAGGGCAGACCTGACCTGTTGAAACGAGATGGTCTCCATCCCTCCTGGGCTGGGACTTCCATCCTGTCTAGAAATATGGCAAAAAGTCTTAATGCTAATGCTAAAACTTGACTCGCTGGGGCCCAGGTCAGGGAGCAGACAGTATGGCTTAACCAACTGTCTGCTTGCCGTCTCACGTCGCAGAATACACAAAATGTACAACATGTAGTAATCCGTTCTCCCAAACATCACAAAATAGAGACTGTGTCTGTCCCCCGGATTAGCAAACATAAAATAATGCGTAAACCTCTTGAAAGTAATTTAATAAACGTTAAACAAACTAAACATGAACAAAATACAGATAATCAACTGTTACGACTCGGATTGCTAAATATTAGATCTCTCTCTAATAAAGCACTTTTTGTTAACGATATGATAACAGATCATAAAATAGACATGCTCTGTTTGACAGAAACATGGCTAAAACCAGATGATTATATTGCTTTAAATGAATCTGTCCCCCAAGATTATTATTATAAACACGAGCCTCGTCTAAAAGGCAGAGGGGGAGGTGTCGCAGCACTTTACTAGGGCTGCAGCTATCGATTCTTTTACTAATCGAGTATTCTACTGATTTTTCCATCGATTAATCGGGTATTCGGATAATAAGTACTTTTTCTTTATTAAAAAGCAATACTAATTATACAAGAGAAAATAAGACAGGTCTCTTAAAATGAGTAAAACAACTAATTTGTTTCCTTTTTAGAACAATTAGTTTTTATTGCTGAAATAGCATACATTAATATCTGTGAAAACTAAACCCATTTAGTACATTCCATTGCCATATTAAATTCAAAATGCAATATAATACAAATATATAAATAAGAAACATGAATAAAAATGGAAATAATAATTTCAAACAATAGCCTATGACTTTTATTTTGGCAGGTTGTCAGAAGACGCTTATTTTTTAGTATGTCTGTTTCTTCACTCAAACAATAACATGTTTGTGAAATAAACTCTCAGCGCAACTCTGGAGGTGAAGTTCATGTCCTCATTCAGCGCAGACGCAGACAAATTCATGAGCATCACGCGTGTAGCACGTTAAACTGTGCAGTTCATTCACTCAGACACGCAGACCAGACAGATGACATGTGTAAATAACAGGATTCGGTGTCCACTAGTCCGCATCTAGTTTGATGGACGCAATGCAGCCGGAAAACAAGTTTCACTCGTAAAATAGACTAAAACTAAGTAAAATATCAGTTCACCATTTCAATAAGCTATTAGGGCTGTGACGGTGGCAGTTTTTTTAACACCGCGGTGGTAATAGACAAATCGACCGCGGTGGTGCGGTGGTTGAGAAATATATATTATTTATATAAATAATATTTATATTATTATATTTGCGTGTAGCAACCACATGACGAGTGGAAGAGAAATATAGACCTTATTTAAATACTTGAAATGGTTAAATAATTGAAATATGATATCTGAAATAAATGAGGATGAAACATCCTTCAATGTTTAACGCGCAAATCCATCAGTGAAACGGCAGACTACAGCATATAAAACATTTAAATAAACATCAGTAAATAATGAAAACTTAAATGATTAAAGTTAAATAAAAAATCTCTTGTTGCAGTGACATCAGTCAGTGGCGTATTAACCCTTACAGTCCTTAACAATTCCATTTGAAACAAACTGTTTAAACCTACATTGGCTTTCCTATTCAGATTGCTATAAAAACTTTACTTTTTCCGACTCGTCGTTGATGTGAAATTTACTTGTTGACATTGTCCAGATTAACATGTGTACAGCTTTGAGTGCTGTACATGCTCATACTTTTCATGTTCATACTTTTCAGTTGGCCAAGATTTCTAAAAATCCTTTCTTTGTATTGGTCTTAAGTAATATTCTAATTTTCTGAGATACTGAATTTGGGATTTTCATTAGTTGTCAGTTATAATCATCAAATTAAAAGAAATAAACATTTGAAATATATCAGTCTGTGTGTAATGAATGAATACAATATACAAGTTTCACTTTTTGAATGGAATTAGTGAAATAAATCAACTTTTTGATGATATGCTAATTATATGACCAGCACCTGTATATATATATATATATATATATATATACAGTATATATAATTTATATTTGTATATATAATTAAATTAATATATCTCTTGCATTGTTCAAAGGGCCGGTCCAAATGTGAGGCCGGGCCGTAGTTTGGGGACCCTGGATTTAAACAGTCCAGTACATTAGCGTATTTATTACGGTTTAAGAATGTTCTTGTTCGAACAGACTCGTTCCTCTTACAGATTTGTTTCTTTAATGATAATCCAGAGCCAGTATGATTCTCATGCCTTATTGACACATTTTTACATCTGTAAACCTACATATGACTTCTTTCTAGCTAAGTAAATCATATTAGGCTGGGATAAAACTTTTAAAATTGTAAATGGTCTATAAACAAGTGGTCTTATGCGCATTGAGCCAGAGGTGAGAGTAGTGATTCAGCAGTCTGTGCTTGATTGTCTAATGCAGAAACTGTGATATGACTCGCACTGGCAGTCACATCGTTCTGGTGACACAGAAGTCTTAATGACGCACACACATACACGCATGCTGCTGCAGTCTTTCCAATGGCATTTGCAAGATCCCCTTTGGGAAACATACACTATCTAAAGTCAGCCTTCCAATTAAACACTCTTTTATAAGATGCAAATTAAGACCAGTAATGTTAATAACTACTAATAACCTCATATGACCCCAATAAAATGAGCAGTTGGTTATTTTGAATTGAGATGAAACTTGACTAAACTGTTCTCAAAAATGATTTTTCCATTGAGCATTTCTTTAGTTTAATGATTTGTTCACACTTAGCAGGTTCGGTCCGATTAAAGCGAACTCATGTGCTTGCTCTATTAGTGTGGTTTATTTGAGTAAGTGTAAACACTGCTATTCAAACATTGGTGTGCCTCAAGTATGTGGATCGAGACCCCTGAAAATTGGTTCTCTGTCCACTTTCAAAGAAACAATAGTGCGGTTCTTTCTTTCACACTAAACAAATAAACCTAATATAACAATGAATCAATTCTGAATCCAAAACCTGCAGTCTACATATTACATGAGCTGATCTCTAACCCAGCCTTCTTCTTCAGGGTAGTGGACCTGGTGTTGAGGACCATCATGCGGGTCATGTGGTTTGCGGGTGGATTTCACTGGATCAGCATTAAAGGGAGACAGGCTATGCCAACAGAGGCTCCCATCCTCACCCTCGCCCCACACTCGTCATATTTCGACGCCATTCCCGTCACCATGACGATGGCGTCCATCGTGATGAAAGCTGAAAGCAAAGACATCCCTGTCTGGGGAAGTAAGTTTTTCTTTTGATTTTGACGTTTTGTTGCATTTTGTTCATTCATTCCTTCTGGCTATGGAGGACTAAACCTGCAAAAATTATAAATAAATGAATGTATAAATAAATAAATATATAAATGTAATAATATGAAAATAAATACAGGAATGAATGGTTTGATAAAACAAAATAATTCGTTTTAGCTATTATTGATCTTAGCTTTAACTTTTCTTTTCATTTTTTAAATTGATTTATTATTTTTTGTGTCCATTTTTAATTATTTTTAATTATTATTATTTTTTATTTTTAGATTATTTTATTTATCTACATCACAACTCATGATTATACTTAAAACATATGCAGTGGATTGATTCATAACATTTTATGTGAAAAACACTCTTTGTGTGTGTGTGTGTGTTGATCTAGATAATTTATGGCTCCAACCCCCATTTGCCACAGTAACTATTTTACTGAGTAAGATAGCAAGCACACGACAAAATCACACAGCTTAATGATTTAATGAAAGAAAACACTTATTGATTATATTGATATTTAAATCATACTTTTATCTGAAAAATATTCCCACAGTGACAAAAAATATTGACCTTTTTCATGATATTCTAATTTTTTTAGATGTACCTGTATAACAAAAGCTCGGGCTAAAATTGATGTCTTAATTCATGACTCCTTTAAGTGTAGTGACTGTAGTCTGTTTATAGCATCGTGTTAGCTTTTTACTTCTGCGGATTGTATTTCGGCTTCAAAAGTAACAAATGTGGTGTTCATTTGTAAAGATTATCTTGATCGACAAAACGTGTAAACATCATAAACCTTTGTTAATCACGGAGCTTATTTTTTGCGATCTTTCAAAAGTCTATGGGAAAAATGCATAAGCTTTCAGTCGAAGGAACCAGCACGGCACTTACGTCCGGGTTAGCCTACAAAAATACGTCATCTCTGAGGTACTGGATTCACAGTGTCAAATATAAGCCGCACCCTCTATTTTTCGCATTTGTGATTCCGTTTCACTCGTATTTACGTCAGAACACTGGAGTAAAGACGACCTCTGGTTCACAGGGACATAAAGCATTCATTCTGGGCTCTGTGCTGTTGTACTTGCTTTACGTGCATAATGGTGAACACAGCAAATACAGGCAAGGTGTGGGTGATATTACTTTTATACATAACTTCAAATGAATAGGTTCATATCAGATATTTCAGGCAACATATGACCACTTTTATTATTGTTAATAAAATCTGGAACAAAGTATGTGAGTGGAGTGGAGCCCCTACTACACCTGCTATCCATTTGCTATAGAACCACATATGCTTTATTCTTTCTATTGGAATTAAAAGGTCATGCTAAGTGCAATGCAGGAACAACAACATGAAAATTACACCGTCAGTAATGTGGGACTGAATGTAATTGTTGTATAACCATGTATCATCACCTATTAAATGGAAAAAACGGGGAATCGGAAAAAATGACCAATCGCTAACCAAAGTTAAGGGTACGTATGATGATGAAATCACATTACGGCTAGCCCTGGGAAAGCCTATCGAAATACTTGTACTTCTGACACAGTTTGAGAGAAGTGTCAGGTGTAGGATACACTTTTATTTACTTTAGAAAATCTTATTTTGTATTTAGTACAAAGTAGAGTTCATGAAACAAGTGAGCACTTAATCTAAAGTGATTCTTTTTTGTACAGTCACCCCTGATCTGTCTCCAGAGACCCCCCCACTCGGATCCCTTCCAATCCCTGCGCCTCGACCCCAAGCAGCGACCGCTGCCCTCCCCACGGCCCCCCTACCACGTCCTCACAGAAAGCACAGTGAAGCAGGGCACGGCAGCCAGTCGGCACGCGGGGGCATGGAGGTGGGCATGCGCGTGGTCCGCGGCGTGGACTGGAAGTGGGCTAACCAGGATGATGGCGAGGGCCACGTGGGCACGGTGGTGGAAATCGGGCGTCAGGGCAGCACCACCAC
Source organism: Triplophysa rosa (assembly GCF_024868665.1). Classification (NCBI taxonomy): domain Eukaryota; kingdom Metazoa; phylum Chordata; class Actinopteri; order Cypriniformes; family Nemacheilidae; genus Triplophysa; species Triplophysa rosa. The sequence goes on along the minus strand of NC_079906.1, from coordinate 671,439 downwards.
GCCTGACAAAACCGTGGTGGTGCAGTGGGACTGCGGAACTCGCACGAATTATCGGACAGGCTACCAGGGTGCCTACGACCTACTTCTGTATGATAACGCACAGATAGGTGAGATGTTATTGAACAGATTGCTTGATCATGTGCAGGATGTGTTGACTTTAGGATTTGTCCAGTACTATAGAGAAGGATACGATTAACAGTAGTGTTGAGGAAAGCAGGTGTTGTACGAGTGGTCTGTCACTCCCTGTGTACTGTATCTCTGTGAATCTGAAAACACCAGCTGTGGCTGTTTACTCACCCTCTTGTCGTTTCAAACCTTTATGACTTTCTTTCTTCCACAGAACACAAAAGAAGATATTTTGAAGCCCCCATTCACTTCTATTGTATGGACTCAAAGCCAATGCAAGTGAATGGGGGCCAGTTAACAACATTCAAAATATCTTCTTTTGTCCTAATGTCACACAGGTTTGAAACGACAAGAGGGTGAGTTAATGAGGACAGAATCACTTTAATCTGAGTGCATCATTGGTGCCGTGCGCTGGAAATTGCGTGTGGTGTTTGAACTCCCATTAGCATTAAGAGACACCATAAGGCCTGAAATAATGAATTTGGGGGGGCCTGGTTTTCATTAAAACTAGAGTATTAGAAACATAAAATAATTTTACATTTAAAAATACATTTTAAAGCTTTTGCTCTCCCTGAGAATTATGTGTTGCTTTGCTTAACTTTTGCGTTCCGCCAAGAATATTTTTCCCTAAGAAAACTTAAAATGCAAGGAAACGGAAACAACTCGCACGCTTGTTTCAAACCCTTGTGCACATAACAGTCTCTCTCTTGCCCATTACAAACAACTTACATGCTCTTTCAAACCAGGAAGAGTATGCAATGCGTGTCGGTGTATGAAGTGCAGGTTATGCGGGGTTGTCTGTCTGCTTGTCTGTTTGTGCTCTGCACTCCATCTTTTCAGTCTGTTCTGTCTGTGTGTCAGCCATTTGTGTATCTGCTCTCACAGGTTGTCTGTCTGCTCTGTCTGACAGGCTATATATCTGCTCTTTCTGTTTATCTGCTGCTCTTGTCTGTCCGCTTATGTCAGTCTGTAGTTGACTGGGGCTCTTGTGTTCGTGACTAACTAAAATATGTAATGCTAATTGACATGCTTTTGCCGCATCATTAAAATGCGGCCCAAACACTTTCTTTCTGCTTAATGGAGCAAAAGCGAGAGGAAAACAGACTTTAAACATGTTCAGACTCTCTACTGTGTAGCATTGAGCATAGCCGGTAAGTTCACCAGTAAGTGTATTGATGGGTTCACCAAAACCATTATTATTTCAAGAATTTAATTGACGCTGATGATGCTTTCATATAACATAAGTTTACACTGCATCTACATTTTCCTCTCTTGCTCTTAGGTGTACGACATTCAAATATCATTTGTGACAGCTGTAAGAAGCACGGCATTATGGGAATGCGCTGGAAGTGTAAGGTGTGCTTTGACTACGACCTGTGTACTCAGTGTTACATGAACAACAAGCATGACCTGACACACGCCTTTGAGCGCTATGAGACGGCACATTCACAACCGTGAGTATTCTTCTCTTTCATAGGACAGTGCATCCCTCTTCTGCGTGACTAAACTGTGAAGCTCTCGCTCTGTCTCCGCTAGCCGTGTCCAAATGTCAAATTGGCCCTCTCGGTCTCATGAAACGTCAAACGCACAAACAGATTTTGATTTATTCAAATGACCTATGCTTCTCTCACATACTTAAACACGGCAGTGCACATTTATGATGTTTGTTGGAGCACTGTAGACTACAGAATGTGTTATTTTGCTCATGGGGACGTTTTGGGTCATTTGGTTAGACTTTTGTTTTTACTAGAGGTGCACCGATTGACCGGACAGAGATCGGAATCGGACGATTTTTTGTATGATCGACCGGACCGGTGACCGGCCGGTCATTCTCACGTCTCGCCGATTCCAAGCCGATCTTCTGTTGCTCGTGATGCGGGCAAGAACGTCACAGCCGTCAGTACACTCAAAGCTGCAAGTAAACATGTAAACATGCACGCGCACAGTTTGACTTTCACGGCTCGTTTATACTCGCATGTGGGTCCACCGGTACCGGTCTCTGCTGACTGACGCGCATCTCTCATGTCCGCTGACTGCACGCGCGTGCACACGCATCATGTACTGTACAGACAAAAAGGTGCACTGTGGTTCATCTCTCGCTGCTCCGTATACATGGAGTATGTATTCTAACAGTGATGCTATTAGCATCATGCTAAACTCTGACACATGCTAAACTCATGTTGAAGTCGTTCACTCTGTGTAAAACAAACGTAAATTCCATTCAACCTGATTCCTTGTCTTACGTTAAAACTGTGGTCATTCCACCTAGGTAAAATGACATTCAACACGACTTCTACTTGTTTTTAAAAATCCAAAATATAAAAAAATGAATAAATCAACCAATATATGTGATATATGACTGAGTTATTTACTAACACAAAAAACTGCAAATACATATATATCTTTAGAGTAGAATTCACTCATAAGATTTTTAACTTTTTTATTGAAGTTGCAGCAAAAATCAAGCCCACTTCTTTTAATACTACAGACCCAAGATAAAGACCATTTATTTTACATTTCAGAAAAAATGAAATAAAGCAATGTTAGTTTCATAAACAGAAACAGACAAGAATAAAGTTGAAGTATTTTATTGTTATCTTAGACTTTTGTGAGATGAGTACAAAAATGAAAAAGGTAAATTAAGTGACATGTTTAGTTATATTTTATTATTTGTACTTCTTTTCAGTCACAGAGTTATTCAATTTAAGAGTTGTTTGGGAAAGAGAAGATTCTGTAATTTAATCCAGCTTGGAGAACTGCATTTAGGGAAATTTGGGGAAATTGTAATGTTTAATCATTTATTCAATGAAAATAAAAAAAAGTGTATAAAAGTTATTATGGTTTTATATACAGTATACTGTCAATTATAGTTTGTAGATAGAAAATCGGAATCGGCAGGTTTCACTTGTAATAAAATCAGAAATCGGAATCGGCAAAGAAAATTGCAATCGGTGCATCTCTAGTTTTTACATGAAAAAAATTGTGTGTTATCCTGTTAAGTGTCAAGTTCTGTTCTGAATTATCCTGTTCAGTGCCCCACAGGAATCTTCATTTCTATTTTTGGTACTGGATTATAAATACTTAGAGGAGAAATCACTTTGTGTGTGCGTGCATATGTATGAGCCCGGTACCCAGTGTACACACTGCCACCAGCAGGTGCCTAAATGGATAAACGGCTTCATTTTACACTGGCATAAATACAGAAATACACCTGCTGTAGTTGTAGTAAGTGCTCTGTGGCCACACACAGTGAATGCAAAAAGATGCTTGTGTATCAATTTCATTCCTTTTATATAATAATCCTCATCATGATCATTTAATGTAATTTAGCACATCATAGCTTTCAAATTTTCTCGTCTAAAATAAAAAGACCCACTGTAATGTGTTTGAAGACGCCATGTTTAGAGAAACTCAACTCAACTTTATTTATATAGCTCTTTTTACAATTTTCATTGTTACAAAGCAGCTGTACATGAGACATATTGACTATAAACAAAACAATTAGTTGTACCTGTAAAAACAAGAAAAAGGTGAAAACACAGAAGACAGACATACCCACATACAAAACACTCCACACACACAATATGAACACGTACTAACACACATTGACGTAGACACACATGAACGCACAATCACACGGATGCGCACGCGCACACGCACGCACGCACACACACACACACACACACAGACCACTCTACCATCAAGTATGGCCATGAACTGCATCCTGCTCGCTGTGGTAACCTTGGAACAATAAGACTGGCTGAGAGTAGAGTACTGTTCTGCACTCTTTGATGCAACAAGTACATCAGTTGTGTTTTTGGTTCCGGTTGATCTAACTAATGCAGCCTAAACCCTCAGAGGATTTATATTATGGAAGTGTAGTGTATGCAAGATTAAAAAGATGCGTCTTTAGTCTAGATTTAAACTGACAGAGTGTGTCTGCCTCCCGGACAGTGCAGGGAAGACTATTCCAAAGTTTATTCTTAGTCTTAGTCTTAGTCTTAGTCAACTTTATTATCCCCGAAGGGCAATTTATTTCACACCCAGCAGTAAACCATAAGAAACAATGACAAGCACCATAACACACAAACAAAAATAACCAAAAACAAGAACAATGACTTCCATTAATAATGTCTATAAGATTATTTGTAATTTAAAAAACCGATGGAAGCTGGTATAAAATAGTTTTTAAATCTATTGGTCCTACATAAAGGCAAACAATATCTGCTGGTAGAAGGAAGCAACTTAAAAGAATTCTGCAAGGGATGGCTGGGATCATTCATAATTAACTCCGCCTTCTTCAAAGTTTTGTCGGTAGATAGGAAAAGGATCTACCACCTGCACTTGATTTTGAAATTCTAGGTATTACCAACTGACAGGACGCCTGAGAGCGTAATGCACGTGAAGGACTGTAATACAAGAGGAGTTCACTCAAGTACTGAGGAGCTAAACCATGTAGGGCTTCATAGGTAATAAGAAAGATCATGTGAAAGCCAGAATCACTGATGAATGTCTAGCATTGAGCTAAAAACACAAACATCACATGAGGGGATATCCCTAAACAAGCATGACACCAGCATGACCGCATATGACATGAGCTTTGATTCGGTCTCAAACTTATTCTGTGAAAGTGTTATACAGTATTTTTGGAGCACCCTGTAAAACCCTACGGCTTCACTTGTGAAAACATGTCAATACAAAATATTTTAGAGAATATAAATTGCATTTCCGATGGAAAGAAGCAGTTCTGAACATGATGAGTAGGCCCTCTGCTGTTGAATGATTCGGTTTGAATGTCAAAGGTCATAAGTGCTCTGAGGTGACGTGGGTTTGTTAGGACAATTCAGCATATGGCCTCCCATATGTTTAGTAAGGCAAGGGAAACAGCCTAACTTGTTAATCGGCTAAGACGGCTACTAGGAAACTTTTGTCTTGTTGTCTTTGTTTTTCCGTGCTCTCTCGTGGACAAACAGCCCTGCGGATCTAACTGATTATGTTACTGTGCATCAGCCCCCAACATGCTTGTCAAGAGATCATAAGAGTCTTTGAGATAACCTCCAACATCCTGCGGGGAAAACACTTTTTTCAGTGTAAACGGTGTTTCTGTTTTCTCCTTGTTCTGTTTTAGCATTCATTAGTGGTGCTTGCTATGGATAGCTGTACTGCCAATACACGAGGACTGATTTGACTGTGTTGAAATCCCTAACCATATGTATTTAACTTTGGTTTGTAACAGTGGCTATGAATGATAATAGTTCGCAAACAATGACAAATTAAGCGGTATAAATATTGTTGTTTTGAGATCATGGAAATTGTAGATTGCAGACTGCATATTTATGGTGTCTGGTCTGCACGTACTGTAACAATTTATTACTTAGGTTTCTATGTCAACAGACTAAAAGAGATTGACCTTGATCTACTACCTTGCCTAGACCTATATATATATATATATATATATAAACACTCTGTACTGTATATTACTGTAATTCTTTAAACAAGCAGTTGCAAAAATGATAACAGCCTCACTAAGTCTTGCTCTGAGCCCTCTTCTATCAAGTGTACAAGTTTATGACACATTGTGATGTGTGTTCTGTTGTTCTGGTAAAGGATGAACCTCCTTGAGTGTTTTGATGGTCAGTGCTGCTCAACTTTTTCTCTTCAGAGTTTCTCACAGGTGCTCAATACGCTCTCAAAAATAAACGTTCCTTAAAAATTCTTCACAGCGAGGCCATAGAACAGGGGTATTCAGTTAAATTTCCTAGGGGTTCGCTCTTTATATTTTCTTCCAAACGGAGGTCCGGACAATATGTTTTTGAAAATAAATAAATATTTAATCAATTTAGCCCAGTTGGATATATATATAAGATATAATCTTTTATCAGGCCATTTATTTTATATTTTGATATCCACAGTATGTACTGTATGTATGTATTGTAGGCTCTGTGGCTCTAGGGCCGAGCTATTCAATTGGCGGCCCTCAGGCCCTCTATGTAATTTGTTCCGGCCCTTCAAGTAGCATAGTGTGAAAAAGAATCTCTAGAATAAGTGTAGTTCAGTCGGGAACGGACCCTACAGTACTGAAGTGACGCGCACATGTTCCATTCAGCACGAGCTGCAGCAACACCAAGCAGGAGTCACGTGACGTTAGGCGAGTTGCGCGACTCGCAGGCCTTCTCTCCTGTGAGACGCGGTGAACAGGACGATGACGGATGATAACTTACTAGTTTCATTTCTGACATTTTGCTAGCACGAATAGGACCACCATTTCAAAAGTACAGAGGCGGCAAGGGCGGAGAATAGTGCGTCGGAGAACAGCGCCTGTGTAGGTTAATGTTGTTTCACTCACTGAATTTTCCTTTTTTGTTATGCAGTTTCAAAATACAACAAATGAACATGTTTGAATGTAGAAAAGCCTGCTTGGGCATCTTACAATGCACCGATGTTGTTGTTGTGTAGTTTAACATACAACATCAGCATGTTTAAAGAGCAGGTTTCAAGGTTTTTGTAAGTGTCCTAATGTTGTATTAGAGTCCCCAACAACATGTTCAAATGCATCAAAGGTAAAAAAAAAACGGTGCTATTTTCTTAAAATATGCATTTAGTATCTATCCATTTCTCAAAGATCCCTAAACAATTCCTCCGAAGCTGTTCAAATGTTCCGCTTCTCTAAGCTCCTCCCTACCGCGAGTCCAGTGTGCTCCGATTGGCCAACCGGCCCAATCAGTTGTGATTGGTCTTTCTTCATACACTGCGTGTCAGAAACGAAATTTCCATTACCACAGTTCTTATCTCAGGAAGGTTTTTGTAAACAAAGACGCTGTGTGTAAAAATGGCATCAGTATTACCATATCACAAGTTTTTATCTTCATAAACTTATCTTCATAAACCATTCAGACTATTGTTTTCTGTTGATCTTTTTTCATCATAGCTGTGGGAGAACAACAACAACTCTATCCAAAAGTTGATCATTACTTTGATTATACAGAGAGGAGTAACTGAGCAAGTTAGCGAGAGCTTCCAAAGATAATGCACACACCTTTACATAATAAAATGATATAGTGCTGCAGTCCGTATTTAAAATAATGACAAGCAAACCGTTTTGTTTGAAGGGGATCGTGACCACAGCTAAACTTTGCACACTTGACAAAACCATAATGTGAGACACGTTAGCAAAGTGCTACCGTGACTAAACGATAAAGGGATACAGTTTGTACAATACTACGACATGTAGAACGACAACAGTCTACAATAACCCCCACATTATTAGGTAAGTGTTGGATTATTAAAACTGTAACACTGTTAACTTATACGTTGTTTACCTGGAAACCTACAAATGTATTAAATATACAACACGGATACAATTACTTTAACGTATATTGTAAGCATTCAATTTAACATGTACACATAACGTATTTATCATACTTACAGCTTGTGGTTCTGAGACGCTTGTTAGTCCAAATAAAGTTGGTATTGACTTATCTTCAAGGGTCTAGAGGCTGGCAAATCCTGTGTTGAACTCGGCAAAATTTGAGAAGCAGTCGTCGGTAAAATGACGAGCACATTACACAAGGTTGGAATTGTACTGCAGTGGTTTCGTGGAAAAAAAATGTAACCACTGATCCTTCACATTGTCATCATTTGGCAGCGAAAACAAAGTACATTTGTGTTCACAGCACAAAACACAGCATCCCCTCGACATGTTGTATACGCAACACTACCTGAAGTGCTAGTGGGCAGGTCAGAGTGTTCCTGTTTCGCGGGAAGGCGGGGATTGTGCTGATGCAGTACACTGTGACGTATCGATGTTACACTCAAAAGATTCGAAAGCCTAACGATTTGTTTGGTCGGTTCGGAGTCGACTCCTTACTTTGGAAGCCAATATCTTAATTTATCATGGACTTTTTGGAATAACAACTTTGCAGATCATCAAAATTGAAGGAAAGCTACGTTACACACTGAAATGCCGGTAATTTTATGAGATTCATGAAACCTGCTCTTTAAATGTAGGAAAAAACTTTGGGTGTCTTATGGGGCAAAAATGTAAAAATACAACATACACGGCCCTAAGATTGAATCACGGATTTCAGGCATTAAACAGATTTTGCTGTATAACGCGGAATGGCACAGAATCTTGCAAATGTATTATGTATTATGACTCTATTATTTCTATTTTTTTTGCCTGTATGGTTCAACGTACTGTATCTACTGCAGGTTTTTAATATAGGTTATAAGTGAATACTGTAGTATACTGAAGTATTTTTTTCATGTGGGCAAATATATTACTATTGTATAGTGAAGGACGGAAAATGCAGAAAAATTAAAACAGAAAAAACGGAATTTGGGAAAAAATAAAAACAGATTTCTTATTGTTGTTGTGTGTCATCCCTCATATTGCAAGCCATATCTCTCTGGCCCCTCATTTGGGATGCTTTTCATGAACTGGCCACCATGACAAACTAATTGAATAGCCCTTCTCTAGGGGAATGCCCTCTTAATAGACGTCTGATAATTAATATTTGTAAATAAAAAAAACTACTGACAACATACAAATAACAAATGTAATGTAACAATGTCATGGTCCTGCCTTCTTGTTCAGGATTTTCTAGTCTTGTGGCAGGATCGTGACAGATCCCTTATGTTTAGTGTGAGAAAGTCATGGTTTGTTTATCTTTTGACATTCCACGTGCTTTCTCGTGTCTCGTCATTGGCCCCACCCCTCTCGTTTCCCGTATTGCTTCCCTGCCGTGTCTTATGTTCCTCACCTGCCCCTCGTTATCTTCCTTTGTTTGTCTCCCTTTAAAATGCCCTCGTGTCTATTGTCCTGTGCTTGTTCATTGTGCTTGTGTTCCTGTGTGATGTACCACTGTGTTCCTGTGCATGTTTGCTTTGAATACCCAAGTCAAGTCAAGTCAAGTCTAGTAAGTCTTTAGTTTAGCTTTTGTCTAGTGTTGTTTAGTCTAGTCTTAGTTAGTCTACGTCCTGTTATTTGTACCATTGTCTGTGCCTTTGTTTATATCCCCATCGTGGGTGTTTTGGTTTATACTTTTGTCTTGTTTAAATAAATATTTCCTCATTAACCCCGTTACTGCCGCTGCCTGCATTTGGGTTCTTCCACCACGCCAGTCGTGACAAACGATTAGAATGCTCTCATCATAAACAGAAAACAAATTTACTTACTAAATTGGCCTTTCCATGCCAGAACTACTTTTATCTTGAAATAATTTATCAATTAGAACGTTGTTCATTACAAAATATGACCTTTTTACTGTTTTCTATATAAAATCATCCTACAGAATATTCTGTGAGAATATAACAACAATATCTTCAATATTGACTGAATAATGCCATTTTAAAGATTGAAATCTTAGTGAAATTAATGCTTAAAATTAATCTTTGATGCTTGTTATCAAATTCATTAATTATGAGACTTTAGCCTGGGTTTTCACAGGGTCCCAAATGTTTACATGCTGATCAATAATGCTAATGCTAAATGTAGATAAAAACGTTATGGTTCATAAAATATATAAAATCTGATTGAAAGGTTGGAGACATATAGCAAACAGTAAACAGACTGACAGATACAAATACTTTAAAATTGCTGCATTTTTTTGTTTACTGTTGCGTGTCCATCTACCTGCTCTGCGTGTCTGCACTAGTGTTGTTAAAATAAGCACGTGTCTGCTGCTCTTCATGCAGCGCAGCTTTGACGGGAGAGAAGCAGAGCGGAAAGGGTTCAAATGAAGCGCATTTGGCAGCTTGGCACAAGATAAAGATATTAGAGAATATAGCGGCAAAAGATCAATTACATAAATGTTCCTGAGAGCGCAAGTGATGTGATTCTCCATTGTGTAGACGCGCGGCTCAATTTAAACAACCGAAATAGTCAAAAGTTCATTAGGCTATGTCTCGCGGTCCGGATGAAACGAAGCAAAGGTCCGGATCCGGCCTGCGGTCCGCCAATTGAGGATGACTGCCATAGAATAACCATTTTTGGTTCAACAAAGAACCATTCAGACGAAGGTTATTTAAAGATTTATCTATCTTTTCTCTTTTTATAATCTATCTAGACAATAGAATGCATTAGAACCCATTATACTACGTTTTTTTCCACACTAAATGCGGCGGGACACGTCAAACCCATTAAGAACGAGCCGTTGTCACGTCGCATCGATCGCATCAGGTGTAGACACGGTGTAAGAGCGTAAGGTTGGGTCGCAATTGTCTCTTAAGAATGCAGTGGGTCTCAATCACTAGTAATTGCACACATACCATGGAAAAAATTAAGACACCATTCCAAATGTTTATTTCAAGTAAGCATTTCTAGATGTATTGTGGCCATTCCAGTCCAGTGTTTGTTGAATTTCAACCAAATCGAACCTCAGGAGTGACAAAGTCATCCAACAGCAATGTGAAAGACTGACAGCATGACAAGACACATGAAAACTGTGATAAAAATTGAGTTAATGATATAAAAATTAAAAGAGCATATTTTCTGTTATTGCGACCCGTTTCACCAGTTTATATTTTCTGCAAATAAATGCAAATATAATCAATATATTTATTTGAAATTTGGTAAAAATATTGATAGTATTTCACAGAATAAAACAAAAATGATCATTTTACCTAAACACATACCTACAAAAAAAACCCACTTTAAAATCAGATTAACATTCTCTGAAATGGTCTTTTATTTTTTTCTGCGGCTGTATGTGCACATTAGAACTCAATTCACAAAAACAAATTTTTGTTCTTTATCTTGTTCTGACGGTGATAAATTTGAAGATCAATTTCATTTGCATAAAACACGACCAACCAGCTCTATGTAAGGGCATTCCACAAGGCATCACCTGTCTAGAGAAACTTATAGCAAAATGTGCGGTTGTTTAAGGGTCTGTAGGACACAGATTTGCCATCACTGTAATCTAGACTCAGTTTTTGTCCTTCGTTGCTTATAAACGGACAGCTTCACGCATTTGTGGATTACATCTAACCTTTGCTCTTGGACATGCACCTTAGATTCAGGAGGGCCAGACTGCTTAGAGATTTATCCTGATTCTGTTTTAAGCCTTCAGGCGCTACAGGTGGTGCCAAATGCCAAAAGACAGCGAGCAGCAAGGTCGAACATAAACCTACTGCTCTCTACACCGGACACTGAGAGAAAATGAGAGCTGGTTGAAGGAAACTATAACTAACAGAGGTCAAAGATCTTCATCTTTGCTGCCTCTTGACTTGTTCAAACCTGCATTTAATGAATCTACTGGAGTTCATGGTGTATTTTTGGCTGAGAAGCGAACGCTGATGGTTGACCGTTTGGATGAATTATGGGAATAGGCAGTTCCTTTGCTCCTCGGTCAGATCAGATCTTTACTATAAGGTACGTGCTGGGATTCTGTGTTGTTTCTTTCAGTTATGCGCAAAGCCTCTGCCAGAATATTTCGCAATTCTCTCTTGAAAAGTTTCCAGATCTCCTTTGGTTTGTTGACACAAGACGGCCTGTCTGTCATTAGCTGTGGTGAGAGCATGTGTTTCAAATCATGATGTGCTTGTACGAAATCTGTCGAGTGTCCTGGAACGCACATTCACATATGAGAAACATCACATTTGTTCTTCACTTTGAAAACCAGTGAAACACTACTTCATTATATTCCTTTGGCAGAACTTCTCAAGAAAGCGCAAAGGGGCATTTTCTCTTTATAAATGGACCAATTTCTCCTGTTGTTTGTTTATCGTCGTCATCTTCTCATTGCAGTAAATGAATGTATGATCAGTGATTTGGAGATTGTTTGGATAAACTTGCTGAAAATATCACTAGCTGCGTTTCCATTACCCTTCAAAATGCGCAAATTGAAATGCGCAATGGAAACACATCAATTTCGTATCGTAGTATCGCCAAAAACTTCTCGTGGTCACAGGTGTTTTTTCAGGCAATACGATAAAGGCATATTTCGCCAAACTGCAATGAAAACACTTTTTTGTCGTATTTAGAAGTCACGTGGCGTACAAAAAAGTCACATGACCATTCGCGGTATGTTTTGGCAGAACATTTGGGAAGATATGATGTAAGGAATTCACATTAAGTAATATCTTATATGAAAGCCCAAATGCGGGTAAATGAGTGAGTGCTGTATGGAGATTTATTAGGAAATTGAGGTAATATGAAAATATGTAAGGAAATATAGACATCACAGTAGGTGGCACTATGCACTAAAGTTGGTTTGCTACCTGTCATAAAACGTTCAAAGAAAAGGTATGGCCAGAATGACTTATCGCGAGAAGAAACTAAATACACTTTAATCACATAACATCATTTAATGGAAACGCAGTCATTACCGCAATATTTGTTTTAATCGACATTTGGAAAATATCGCTTAAGTGTAGCGCAAATCTGTAATGGAAACCTGGCTACTGCTATTGTCAGGGACGGATCATGACTTTGATGTGTCCTGGGAACGGACGTTTCAAAGGCCCCCTGGCATCCCATATTTTACGAGAACAGTATTGCACCTATGCCCAAATACACATGACTTAGGAGCGTTACGCACAGAACACATCTTTGCGCCTAACAACGCATGAAACAGCGCTCAGGAATGGTTTGAAAAAGCGCAGCGCAAACCGCTAGGGTCCAGTGGCACTCTTTTGATAAGAGAAATTGCCATATGTCTAGAGCGTGATTACATAGAAAAACAATATAAACGTGGTTCTGCAGAATAGAAATACGTCTTCTGTGTAAAATGTACAAAATGCACAAAAAACAACACAAATTGGTTTATTAATATTTCGCAGTACTCTACACCTAAAAAAGCTTCTGACCTCTCCAACTCATATGACGTGGGGGAATAGTCTTATTCCTTGCATAATTTACATTTCTGCATTAAGAAGACGAGCATTTAACAGTCCATGCATTACAAATTAAGCAATATCAATCACCAAAGCATTTAACGTTATTTTAATAAAAAAGTTATTTTTAACTTAACTGAGAGATATCTTTCGTCTTCCACAATGTAATCCAAATCCAGCTCTCACAAGTCTCACAAGAATGTATTCAATGGCCATTAAAGACAGCGAACTCAGATGTCTTTGACACATTTCTGTGGTTTTAAACTCATTTTGTTATTTAGCCTAACTGTTTTCTACACGTGACTTCTGCACGCTTGTATTACACAGTGTTTTTTTTATCGCCTCTAGATGTCCCTCTCAATAGCGCTGCAATGCATTTTTATTTGATTTATTTGCTAAGGTTAATACTTCAAAACTGCAAAGTTAATCCCTTTATTCCAGAGTTTTCAGCGCTATTTTATTGAGAAAACAAACACAATAAAAAATCTACACATTAAATTTGCCAGGGCCCCCTGCTGGTGTAGTGCCCTGGGCACGTGCCCAGTAGACCCGTGTGTTAATCCGTCCCTGGCTATTATGTGAAAATCTTTGATTAACTAAAAATGTGTGAGCAGAAAAATAGTTTTCAGTGCTAGGATTGTTTTGGCATTTACATTAGGCTACCATTTTAAGACGATTAGGTTTAGGGTGCATGTCCATACTGTAAAACGAATAGACTATAAGTTGCTTTGCATAAATGTGTCTGTCAAATTCATCTGTTGTGCAGGTAATCAAGAGTGTCAAGATGTATGATAACATGAGGTCATTATTTCTCAGATCATTACGTGATGTTGTAGTGATGTTGCATTAAAAAAAACATTGTCTTTATTTTTTCTCAAACTCAGAGTGAACCTAACGCCAAGACAGAACCTGTCCCGAATCATTCTGAAAGGAATCTTCCAGGGTGTGAAGGTGGTCCGGGGACCTGACTGGGACTGGGGTAACCAAGATGGTGAGGAACACATTCCTTCGCCTTAAAAGTTATAGCCTGTTTCAGGGAATATTCTGGGCTCAATAAATACAAGCAAACCTTTCTTGACAGCATCTGTGACATGCGATTAGACAGAATTTTTGTTTGACTCGAAAGGTAATAAAAGAGCAAGACTAATTTAAACCTTAAAGGCGGAGTAACCGATTTCCGAATTACGCTTTAGACAACTGAGTCGGGCCGATTACCAAAACAACCTTGTAGCCAATCAGCAGTAAGGTGCACAGTGCACAGGACGGACATTAGCCGAGCGCTGACGAAAGCAAAGATGGGGGTTAGGGGTGTGTTTGTTTTGGTGATTTGATCATCAACAACGGCTAAGCGACCCGCCTTTAACTTTCATAATAAGAATGGGGCTCTTGACACAGAGAACATGTAAACCCCACATGACTTACATTATTCCTCAAAACCGTAATTTTATCCACCTAGAAAGGTAATCCCTCTGGTAAAATGAGCATTTATAAGACTTCATAGTTTACATAACGACAAAATATGAACACTATAGACCATTTCATCGGACGTGCGCGCCTGGACTGCCGTTAACTTGCGGTCTGTGTTTGTTTATTGGTCTATCTAGCGTCTAATAATATAAGTATTTATAATATTATTTTATTGTAAAATAATTGTATTAAATAAACAATTTTGTTGTATTTTTGTTGCATTTAAAGAAACCATATGAGACATTGACATCAAGCCGGTGAGCTTGGTATCGCAGTCTAAATATAAAATATTGGAGAGGCAAATTTAGCCAAGTAACGGTTCTTCTCGGTTTCTGTCGCTTGTTATCAGAAATCATTTACAGACACTCTATTATGTGTACCGAAAGTTAAGGGCAGTCCACGAATGCGCGCATGTGCAGTAACGTTTGTTATTGTTGTTGCTTTGAAGAGGTCTATAAGAGAACTCGAAGTTGCAATTGACTTCAGTATTGTGGCGCGTTTCCGAGTAAAATGAAATATCTTAACGTTAAAAATAGAAGATCGTGGGTTATTTTTTCCTCTGCAAATTGATGGCATAAATAAAAGTTGGCGCTTCAATATGGAAATGGAAATGGACAGTACATTTTCCGAGCTTAGGAGCGCACATGAATTGAAATAAAATGTAACAACCTGCACGAAATAAATCATTTATAATAAGCATTGCAATAGTCCATAAGAAACAAGAATAGTCCGTTTTCATTTCATAGCGACTTTTTAACCATCTGCAATGTTTTTCTTGACTTTAATTGTAACTGCATTAGTTTGTAAAGGCAAGCAGATGCGCTTGCACTAATGCACGTTAGAAAATGTTTTTCTCTTATATACGGCACAGGTCACAGATGCCGTCCATAAAGCTTAACTCATAGTGAAACGTTGTAGATTTCAGATGTTTTCCCTAGACAGCAGCACAGTGTAAACTGGAGAATAAAGTGAAGCTCTGAGGTCTAAATTTAGCCTGTAGGACTTTAGTGTGATTGATGTTTGCAGATTTATCCTTGAATTATCTGTGTTACCTTAAAAGGAAAGTGTGTTATTACATGGCTATTATTACATGGCTATTACATTCACTTCCTAATAGATGAACACTGTGTCACATGAAATGTTTGATCTTGTTGGGTATACAACATTTATCTGTACTGTCATGGCACTTTTTGTTTGTTCCTATAAACAGATGAGTGTTTTCATGAGGACTACAATAACGAATGAGTGAAAACGTCCATGCAAAGTTCATTGATTTATCAAGCATAAGACTTTTTGTCCATGTATTTACACTAGATGTCTGATTCCTCTGTGGTTTCATTTATTCTCTTTGTGTAATGGGATTTGGTGCTATAGTTTGTCATGTCTGTGTGTAGAGTTGGGTAGATTTTTGATTGGTAGTTACTAGCGCATGGTATTTTACAAATTTTTACAGTAACATGTCCAGGTCATATTTTTTGCCATTGGGCACATAGAGACACATTTAAATGAACACTGTAAAATTTAAGTTAGAGACAGTCGCACTAAAGTTGGTTAAGCGGGCGATCACACAGAACACGCCTTTTCTGTTTGAAAACGCGAGGCGCTTTTGGTTGACTCTTTGAAAAGAGCAGCACGCAGCGTTTTTTTATGTTGCTAGGTAACCGCCGAAACAGCTGTCCTGTCAGTCAAGGATTATAGCACGAGTGCTCTAGTTGCTGGTAACTGTCATATTATCATAAACTTTAAAAAGGTACAAGCAGAGGCCGCTTGCTCTGACCTTGCTCGGTTAACCCGCATCAGCCAACACAAGTTTCTCCTTCGTCAATGCAGTCTAAGGACGTTTCGAGCAACTGTTCAGTTCCGTCACCACATCGGAAGGCCTCTCCTTTCATTCGATTGGAGAATGGGAAAAAAGGCGCATGGCGTCAAGCGCATAAGTAGCGCGCAAAACACTCCCTGTCAACTGAAAACAATTCAAAAGAGGTGTGTCTTAACAGCAAAAAAAAACGCGTTCTGTCTGATCGATCCTTAATGCTAGGTTCACACCAAACGCGAACAATTGCATTCCACGCTCTTTATAACTCGTGGGAAAAGTTTGTTATTTTTGCGTGAGTGACACGATCTGACAGATATTTTTAACCTTCGAGATTGACGTGCGTTTGTGGCAATCACGCCGCCCGATTCGTGTCATTCGCACCACACCCTTTGCATTGACTTTGTATGTAATTTACTTGCGCAAAACGCTTAATTCGCGTTTGGTGTGAACCCAGTGTAAGACACTTTAACAGTACTATTAACACAGTTTTGTTTTTACAACAAGCATATCACAACAATTTATAAATGGATTTGTAATAATATATCTATGAAAATTGAATGTCGAACTAACCTTTAAAATGTCATGAAAATGAGATCACAATGCAAAACAATCCTTTTGGGCTGAAACATGACCTGGGTCTGTTCTTGGCGGGTTTCATGAGATTCTTCATGAGATTCTCACATGTAAATACGAGACTGTCAGGAGAGGTCAGAAGTCTTCTGTGATGATGCCGTGTATATAATCTGCTGTTGCAACATTCAAGTTTACACCCTGATTTCTTTCCAGTTCACACTAATTTTAGTTAGTCAGTGCTGTTTCATGTTTATGCCCTTCTAAAACGCTGACCGTGTGCTGAGACTCCTCCCTGTCCCGCTTCTGTCTGTATCCGTTTGCTTGCGTGTATGTGCGTGTTTGCGTGAGCAGGAGGTGAGGGAAAGGTTGGGAAGGTGGTGGATATCCGCGGATGGGATCAGGAATCAGGTCGCAGCGTGGCTAGCGTTACCTGGTCCAACGGAACCACAAACGTCTACAGAATGGGTCACAAAGGGAAGGTGGATCTCAAATACGTCTCTGATGTTCAAGGAGGATTTTACTACAAAGAACATCTGCCCAAATTAGGTAAAAGGAGTAAATGGCATTAAGGGCCAGCGGCTGGCCAGGCAAGTGTTTTATTTGTCCTGCTTATCTGTGTGTGTAGGTGAGCATGCGGAGCTCCAGCGGCAGGAAAGTGCAGACAGTCACTCATTTCAGCAGGGTGATAAGGTGAAATGCCTGCTGGAGGTGGACATCCTCAGACAGATGCAGGAGGGACACGGAGGCTGGAACCCCAAAATGGCAGAGGTGATTGCACATGTTACTCATAACACAGGCATAAAAAGATCATACTGTCACAATGTACGCTGATTTAAAAAAAGAATAATTGGCTGCGTCCGAATGATTAGGGAGCTGACAGCATTTACGCATGAAGGCAGCAGATGAATTGGGAAAGGCACCGTAACTACAATACAAATTTCGTATTCGTATATGAAAATGAAACCTTTTTTATACAAAAGTGTTCTCCGCTTTCTTGAAATTGAAATTTGGGATTGGAGGTTGATCCGTGTTTGTACGTCATTTTATTGGTCAGTACATCTCCAGAATCGGCACAGTGCACAGGATAACAGACCGTGGAGATGTCCGGGTGCAGTACAGTAACAACATCCGCTGGACCTTCCACCCTGGAGCTCTTACTAAGGCAAGCATGGAACGACATTTCCAGACACTTAAAGACTATGTTTGCATTTCAGGGAAGGCTGCACGTGACTCTCTTCTTCTGTCTTCACTATATTTAGTTACTCTTAAAGCTGTCTGTCATGAAGCCTGCTGTGTTAGTAGAAAATCTGCTATAAACAGCTAATAGGGTCTGTTTATTTCTCCTTCCGCTGAACAGATTGTGAGTTCCGTGGCCATGATTAGCTGAAGCTTTAGACGATTTTGTCTAATTTTAGGACGTGTGCATTCTCATAATAGTGTCTCACCTCTTCATGCTCCTCGCTGTGATCTAATCTCTCTCTCTCTGTGTGTGTGTGTGTGTTTGTACGCAGGTCAATAGTTTTGCAGTAGGCGAGCTGGTGAAGGTTCTTGATGACATCGAGTGCGTGAAGAGGCTACAGGTCGGACATGGAGAGTGGACAGACAGCATGGCTCCAGTACGTTTTCACATCCCATAATATTCGTATTGACTTGGCATCACTGTTGTTGTCATGGTGATTTTCATGCCCTGTGTGTTTGGCCATTAGATGTGTTTCACCGTTTTTCTTTGACCCACAAGTATGAGAGAGTTACACAGAAATGGTTTCATTTTGGCAGCAAGAACAAGTTATCATATGGATTTGATTCATTTTTGTGGAAGAATTCAAATGAAGTCAGTTGAAAGTCTGCAGCATCACACCCTCAATCACATATGTTCACTAAAGTCCTCACATGGCATTTTTCAGTTATCACAATGATTTAGTCAGAGTGTAATATAGCTTTATTACATGGCTCGTGGGAATGCTCGATTCTGATTGGCCAGTCTCGCGAATGAAAAATGCCACGTGAAGACTTTAGTAAACATATGTGACATTTGCAGGTTTGTTATTCCCAGATAACCTCTCATACCTCACATTCGGTAAAAATTTGCAAAAAAATATTTCAAATTCACATTTCATATCCAGTTTTTTTCTCATGTGGCAAGTAACCGTAATGTACAAGCAGCCGGCTGATCACACTGTCGGGGCTTATTTCTGCGATAACAACCGGCTGCCTGTACATTATCCCTTACTTAGACTGAAGTATCACAAATTTGCAATTTTTGCAAATTCAGCATTGGTGCAAAAATCTTTCATTTTGGCCAACATTACCATTCAGTGGCCATAAAGTGCACTGTAAGTGTACATTTACAGTAATTACATCTGTGTTATATCTGACAGTCAATTACATATTCATTTATTATTTTCTATTGATTAGGGCTGTTAAACGATTAATCGCATCCAAAATATTGTGTTTACATAATATATGTCTGTGTTCTGTGCATATTTATTTTGTATTTATAAACACATACTGTACATTTAGGAAATATTTGCATGCATATATTTATATACAATTTAAAATATTTAAAAACATTTATTGATTTTTTTTATATTTTCTTAAATATATACATGTATGTGTATGTTTTTATAAATACAAAATTAATATTCGCAGTGCACAGACATATATTATGTAAACACAAACGTCTATTCTGGACGTGATTAATCGTGATTATTCATTTAAAAGCCCTTGTATTGATGTAAATGAATATGATTAAATTCCATCATTTATTGATGCTGAAATAAAACATGTTAAGGAGTGATTTTCATTAAGCACATTCTAATATCAAAATATTGAATATTGTAAAAATGCCCAAATGTATTTCTTCTGAAGCTCATTCGCAAAAAAGCTCGTACATAAAGTCTTGGAATATGCTGTAATATCTTTTATTAGTAACTTCCAATAAGTTTCAGGTAAATGTTGACACATTTTAAATGATATTTCATATACATATGTGTGTGTGTACGTAGGCTTTGGGTCAGGTTGGGAAAGTGTTGAAGGTGTATGCAGACGGAGACCTTCGCGTGGCTTTCGGAGGACAGACGTGGACCTTTAACCCTGCATGTCTATCCTCTCAGTCTGGGGAGGTCGATGCCAATCTGATGACTGCGGACAACTCCAGCGAATCAGGAAGTAAGAGCTCCCAGGAATCTCCTGAATGATCTGCTCCTGTCGTCATTTCATGTTTTTACTCAACCTGAATGATTATCTTTGGCTTTCTCTTGAACAACGTGAAAATAACCTCATCTTCTGTTCTCTTTCACTGTTTGCTGCATGTGAAGTTTAACTCTTTCTTTTCCCCCTCACTTGCTGTGGCGGTTCTGGCGTGTGTTTGTGTGACTTGCATGGACATTTTGACTCATTCTGACTGGTTGAAATGGGTTTTTTACTTGTGGGACGCTTTTCTGAATGCAGAATCAAACGATTTTGACACCATAACTTCTCATCTTCTCTCTCTCCGTTCAGGTACGGTCATTTCAGTGCTAGAGAAGCTTCTCTCTCAGTCGACAGAGCAGGACCACCCGGGCCGACTGGTCATCGAGGCAGCTCATGGAAGGGCAGTTAAAGTGCGGGAACTGGTTCAGAAATACCCGGACAAGGTCAGTAGGAGCACAGTGAGAATGTCGCGCCATCTCTCTCACGGCCTGAGAGAATTGAAACACGGAAAGAATTTGTTTTCCTATTTGTTGCTGTTTTTTCGTTGTTTATCTGATGGCAGGGAATCTCTAGTGGTTCAGAGTTATTTCTGGCATAGTCTGTCCAGAGAGTTATAGCCTTTCCCTTTATAAACACATGGGCCACCAGTGACCCTTCATAACAGCCCTCAGCTATTTTTCAGTACTGACAGGAAGTGAGGTACAGTACTGTAGTGATCTTGGACCAGGGACAGCTGGGTCATAGCTGGGTCAGTTTTGAATAGTCATTTATAAAGCGACAACGCAGCACTATGCTTGTTTGTTTTAATACCATGTTTTTGGTGGACAAAAGTGATGTCCAAAGGGAATATTTGCACAAACAATTAGCTGTCAATGACTCCACAAGTTCAAGTTAAGCATCAAAATACAAGATGCGTGGTACAAAATGGAGAAAACTAAACTTGGATCAAAATTATTCGGCGAAAGGGCAAACTACAGTCTATCAGGGAACATGAGTTTTATCCTAATATACAAACTTGCATAGAAAAATAAAAACCTCACAGGTAATAAAGCTTTTATAGTCTTAGCAGGCACTGCTAGTATAGCCTATATACATTATTGCCCTGATGTATAGTATGTACAGTATATAAAGTTGATTGACAGTGATGTGGGTGTGTTCAGGTGGATATAAAGAATCAGGGTAAAACCGCCCTGCAGGTGGCTGCCCATCAGGGCCATGTGGAAGTGGTGAAGGTTCTCCTGCAGGCCAACAGCAGCATTGAAGCTAAAGATGAGGACGGAGACGCCGCGCTACACTACACAGCCTTTGGGTGAGCAGTCACTCCTTATTCTGCCTTTCACCAGGTGTTTTTCCCTAGCCAGGGCTCTAGAGTGCGACCAATTTGCACATGCGACTTGATTTCTCAATGGTGCGACTAAGAAAAATCTGAGGTCGCACCGGTGCGACCAGCCGTTCGAGGGAGAAAAAAAGTCTCCGCGACTCTGAAAGTCTCCCTGTGATTCAACAACAGACACACGTTAGGCCCATATCGTGGTCTAAACCAATCAGAGATAGTGAAGGGCGGTCCGCCCCTCTGATTGGCCGTGGTCCAGATTTTCCTGGAAATCCGAAAATTCTCTGTCGTTGACAAAAAATGTTTACCAGTGACGGAAAAATCTGAAGGCCGTCCGTCCGTCAGCTATTTTGACGGATTACAATGAGGGCAATTTGTAACTCCCCGTTTCCCTTCATTAGAGCGCGATATGCTCGCGAAGGGACGTGCGTGTTTTCACCCGTCATTGTTACCGACTAGACATATGTGATGCGATCTGAGAAAACTCGTCGGATGTCGCGCAGAGACACGGGAAAGACAGTTCACCTATCAAAGTAAACTACATAACATGAAGAATGAAGGAGTATCAATGCAAATTTCCCGCCAGTCCTGTGTAAACTATGGCATGCAAAGTTTTTTTCATACAATGTTTTCGTGAGATGGCGGAGCTCCCCGTCTGCAGCACCGGGAGTTATCGCTGCTCATGCGAGCCGGACCGCGATCGCAAAACATACAAGGGATGATCATGAGTCCAGACACTATGCACATGATAAACAAGGTAAAACTTGTTTCACTGCTTATTAGTTGTTGTCCGTAATGTTTGCTAGTTTCCTCGTGTAGTGATAACGGCAGAGCTCTCGTTCTTTGTGTGCCCTGCACCATTTTCCTTACTTTCGTTTTATTTGTTGTATTTTTAGACTTCAACACTAGGAAATGTTTTTTATTAAATTGTTATTAGAGTAAGTCTTTTACCACTGTAAAGTGACTTTTCCTTGTGATACTGGAATGTTGTGCTTTTATTTTCATCACTTAACTTTAAACCCGTTTTTCTCCAAATTCCATTCCTGAAAATCCTAGCGCTTCAGCTGACCTCAGCCATAACTTTTGTTACATACATACAATGAGCAAAATAAAAACTGATTTGGAAAGGGCTTGGTATCAAAAACTGTAATATATAAATTTGCACCATGTGTTGGGTTTTCCCAGATTAAATCACATATGAACATAAACATTAAAACATTAAATATATAGATGAATATAAACAACAACGGCTTTGTTGGGCATTCAGTTGTATTAAAATACAACACGTTCCGAGACGCAAGTACAGAGTGATGACATCACGAACATACTAATTACCACCTAACGCCACCTTGCACCATAGTGACGTGTAATAATAGATTATGACGGATTTTTTACGAGCCTGTCAGTCAAAATAACGGACAATAAAAAGTCTAGCGCAACCTCTGGTGTGTACGTGTGAAAATGCGTGTGCTGCAGTCAGACAGAGAGGTGAGGAGCCTATAGGCCTGTCAGTTAAACAGAGTGGATGTAGCGCGGATGATGAGAGAAGATGAAAAGAACGATTGACAACTTTTTCGTGAATAATGTTAAGTTAAGGCCTGATCCGTCCGAAAATCATAAGCAATGCTCTGACACGGAGCCATCAACCTCCCAGGTTATGTCAAGCCCTGGTCCATTTATCTTGAGATGTTTTAAGTTTCAGTTCAGTGAAGCACTTTAAGCACCAACACTTTTTCAGTAAGTTACCTTTCTTGTAGAATTGTGCTTCAAATAAAGAACTTCATGTTGACCAGATTGTTAGTTAATCATTTACAAGTCAATTTTGCCTATATGGACAGTGATTTAAAAATAAATGAACTGGTAAAACTGCGGTGTTAAATGTGATGTGGTCGAAAATTTGGGTGCACCTAACTTTTGTGCTGGTGCACCTAAGAAAAAAAGGCGTACCAGTGCAACCAGTGCAAAAAGTTAGTCTAGAGCCCTGCTTATAGTGTAACCTGCCATCAAAATCCAATTTCTTTTTGCTCATATGTGACCCAGATCTGTTGTGTGAACAGCATACACCACATGAAATCCATGTGTGCCCCTCAATCATATACAAGTCTGACCTCCGTCTAAACGGCCATATCGAAACTTTTACGTCCTTATAAATTGGCATGTGTCGCATGTTGAATTTTTGTGTGGTGAATTTTGTTGATTGCTAAAAGCATTAATCTATGTGGATTCAAGATTCCAGTGCAACGTTTGTCTGCCTCTTGATATCTGTTGTAAAATATGGATCCTGAGGCAAGACTAGAAAACACTTTACTGCTTTCTATTTTTTACATTTATAATAGGGATGCGCCGATAGGATTTTTGTTGGCCGATACGGTACCGATTTTAACAAACAACTATCCTCCGATTCCGATATTGGTCAATTGCATAGTACTTTACAATACTAGCTAGTTAATTTCTGCATTAAATTAATATTACTGAACATGAATTGGATCCATTTAACATTTTAAGTTAAGATAAAAATACAATAAGACAACATGACAATCTTCAAAGGTGATTTTTGCTATCCAATTTTTTTCATACTTTTATTAAATAGAAAACATTAACCAATGTCTATATTTACATGTACAATTATTTTTTCACACCCCCCCCCCACATCCATAACCTCAATAACGTGTCAGTCCAAGTATAGCTATACTTGCTGGTTGCTATATCAAATCAAAACAAAATAATCAATAAATAAGATTATAAACACAATATTTATAAATGTAACACAGTAAATATATCATTCACTCACAGTAAGCCACGTCTCACCACTAGAACATTACTCTAAATCCCCAATAAATGTCAGAAATTTGTCCCACCTCCTCCAGTAAACATCCATTTTATTAAGTAATCTAGAAGACATTTTCTCATATGCTGCTGTCCTGGAAAGACGGTGAGCCAGCTATCCGCCAGCCCCTCATAATGATTTCTCTCCCTGTCATAATGCATATCTGTATCCATTCTGATTCAACATTGGGTTCTAGAAGGGATGGGTCTCCCAGTATATAAAGAACAGGGCAGAATGGTAAACTGCATTCTGTCACTTCTTGAATATAGTCATGAACCTTGAGCCAAAATTCCTGTGTTCTTGAGCAGGACCACAGGGCATGCAATAAGTGCCCATCCTCTCTTTTACATCGCCAGCACTCAGCAGAGTATTTTAAACCAAGTCTAAATAATCTACTAAAATGCGGTTCAATATTTTAAACTGGATAAGTTGTATTCCAAGATTTCTTGACATTACTTTACAATTTTTACATTATTCTAATCCACATTTCATCACTAATTGAATAACTCAAATCCTTACTCTAAACTACCTTAAGAGCTGAGTGGCAACTATACCCTATCGTATCCATCAGTATTCTATAATATACCGATGCCTCATGCCCTCTCAAAATTTTAGTGAGAATGGTGTCCTCTTGTGGCACATGGCTACATGAACCAAAAATCCCACACAGCAGATGTCTCAACTGTAAATACCTTTAAGATACCCTTCTCTGCCCATTCCTTCCACAAAAATATTGACTTTCCAATACACAATTTGGGATCCAGCCAAATGCTTGCAGATAAATTCAAGGGTTAGAACCAAACAATCTAGCATTTTTTATATACATTAATTTAAGATGTGATGGGTCTTCACATTTTGAGGTAGCTTAATTGATAAGCATTGCAATGGTGATGAGGGTAACAGAATAGCTTGTTTGATATTAAACCAAGGGGGAGCCCTCTCAGGCGGTAGTATCCAATGTGCCAAATGTCTCCAGCTAAACGCATAATAATAAAACACAAGTTTAGGAAGTCCCAATCCCCCTCTATCCGATGGCTGTTGCAGCTTGCTCATATGCATTCGTGGACGTCTACCATTCCAAATAAATGACTTAACTAACTTATCAAACTGTTTAAAATATTGCAATGGTATTTCTACTGGGATTGACTGACAATATTTCTCTTATTAACAACATTAACTCATATTTGACTTAACATTGAACAGTTCTTTAATAAACTTAAATAAGGTCTGTGCTGTTGCTATATAATTATTTTGCCCTGAGAAAACGTTGGATTATTCAGACATGCAACTCATTGCCTCCATGCAGTTAATTAATAAACCATCGGTATCGGCCTTTTTCATGCTATCGCCGATATGCCCATGGTGTTAAAGGGGTCATATGACACGGCTAAAACGAATATTATTGTTTGTTTTATATGTAATGGAATGTGTATACATGATTTAAGGTTCAAAAACGCTGTATTTTCCACATACCTTGCATGTTTGTATCTCCTCTTTGCCCTGCCTCTCTGAAACGCGCAGATTATTTACAAAGCTCATCGCTCTGAAATGCGAGGTGTGCTATGATTGGCCAGTTAACCAGTGCGTAGTGATTGGTTGAAAACTGCAAGCGTGTGGCAGAAATGTAACACCTCTTACCATACTTGGAACATCAGGTTCCAAAGCGATTGCGCTGACAGGTGCCACCTTACTTGCGTATACATTTGGGCGGTCTTAGTCAAATCATACCACGAACTGACGTAGAGTTGTGGGGGTGTGGTTACACGAGGCGTTTCAGGCAGGTCTGGGTGAGCATTCGCTTTTAGATTTTTTTTTGTTCCGACACTTTCATTTTTGCAATTTTACATGTCTAATACATGCATGGGCAACACACCAAAGATACAGAAAAACATGTATTCGTGCCATATGACCCCTTTAAATGAATCCAATATCGGCCGATTAATATCGGTGGCCAATACATCGGTGCATCCCTAATTTATAATGATAAATAAATATAGTGTATGTTGTGGCTTGTATTTAATGTACTTCATGCAGTGAGTTTGTATGTAATGTGTGTGTGTGTGTGTGTGTGTGTGTGTGTGTGTGTGTGTGTGTGTGTGTGTGTGTGCGTGTGCGTGTGTGTTTGTGTGCAGGAATCAAGCCGAGATCGCACGTTTGCTGCTCAGTAAAGGAGCGAGTGTGAATCTGCTCAATAACTCCATGTGTACGGCCCTGCACATCGCTGTGAATAAAGGCTTTACAGATGTCGTGAGAGTGTTGACGGAGCACTCGGCAGACGTCAACCTGCAGGTTAAACATACTACACACATACTTCAGAAGTACATACTCTTGAGCGATCCGTCAACCTCTGCTTATGAAGAACTTATTAAAGCTATTAATCAGTTCAAATAATGATAAGGCTCATCGTGTTTTAAAAACGTTGCACAATTGAGTTGACTGTTATCCTATTGTAAAAACCTTGTGATCTAATGTTATGTAATTATATCGTTTCTTAGTTTTGATGATTGGTTATTGAATATTGAATATTTTGGGTTCTCAGGATTCATATGGAGATACTCCCTTACATGACGCCATAGCTAAAGACTTCAGGAGCATCATTGAGATTCTCACCGCGGTGCCCAACATTGATCTAACCCAACAGAACAACCGTGGCTTTAACCTGCTGCATCACGCCGCACTGAAGGGCAACAAACTGTGAGTCATTTCCTCTTCTTCAAACATACATTAGGTCTTAAAGATGCTGTTGAAATTCAGTTCAGTTCCTCCACAACTAATACATTAAATCACATATCATCCATCCAGAAGATGTATAAGGGTCATTCTCACAAAACCACTGAAACATAATGCCATTTAAGATTTTGGGTATAAAACATATAATTCGGGAACACAAAAAATGATCGTAATATAGATAATTGTGTTCTCTACCTTGGACAAAGCATCCTTTTAACGCAGGAATGAATTATTTATGTGCTTTATTGCTTTTTCTGCCGAAATTCTCATTACCGTAACACATCCTGGTTTGTGAATTATATGTTGTAATTTAAACGGAGTAAAATTATTCTGGAAAAAACATGTTCTCGATGACAACAAAAAAAACTGACGGAATATATAATCAAAATGAAATGGTGGAAAAAAGAAGTGTCCATGACTGATATTCTCATGCACCGTAACAATTTTAAAAGACATGTTCCGCATTTATTTGACTAACCAATAACTGTCTATGCCTTGTGTCAAAAAAAGTTGTTAATTCTCTCCTTTGCTTACTCCAGCTTTAATCCTCCTAGTAGCATGGCCTTGTAAACTAACGGTACTGTTTAGCGTGTTGACAAAATGTTTATATGCTCTCCTACTTGCAAGTCGCTTTGGATATAAGCGTCTGCCAAATGAAATGTAAATGTTATAGTTTAAGTTAGTTTGAAGTGAGGTTTGTGTGGTCTTTAGCTTCTTTGCATTTGTTACTTTATGATGACTGTACATGAACTGTTTATTACATGTAGAGTTTCCTGAGGGATGCATACTGTCAGTGGGTTATTTCTCCCTCTCTACTGCTTGTAGATTCAGGACTTGGCGCTCTTTGGCATCCCGATCGCTCAGCCACAGTATGTACATACAAGAATGTGACCCAGATCCTTTCACAACACTGGCACAGCCACAGGGATACACCGCATCTCTCTTGCCCTCTCATGAAGTCACGCTTAATGTGATTTACACAAGTAGGGCATGTTCCTGGATCCTTGTTTATCCCATCAGCCAATCAGGTTACAGTTAGCCCTGGGTTTGGAGCTAGAAGAAAAAGTTTATTTTCCCCTCTTGTTTCAGAGATACCATCCTATGGTATGTATTGATTTGTAAATCTCAGCACCATACTGCACGTGTCCATGTCACAGCGCTCGTGTCTTCTATGGCAAGATCATTGCGAGAGCTGTCATGTGTGATGCGTTTGAGTGTAACCGTTCTGGATGGGCGTGACCTAGCGGAGCAAAAAGACCCAAGTTCATTTGCCCTTTACTTCTACACAGCTCCTCTTTTCGGCTGTGGTTTGATGCTCTTACTCGCCTCAATTAAACAGGTCACACGAGTTCTTCTTGGTTCTCATTTCTACGGTTTTCATCTCGAGTTTATTTATTGAGTTGAACCCTTAGATGAGGTTTTTAACACAATGGACCGATCATGCTAGCGATATAGATATACAACTGAACATATAAATACAAGACGATTCGTTTTGGAACAAACTTCAGATGAGGAGATGTTTGTGTGTGTTGGATGGCCATAGTAACACGACGTATTTGACAAACACTGTTGCTGTAGATCACAGTTCTGCACCCGTGCACATGAAGAATGTAACGATTTAATAGCATGTCAACAAAAAAAAGACCTTCATCTGGCCTCCCTTAAATGTCCCACCCACTTCAATCACAGCAAATTAAACTGGGATATTTATATCTGTAGTAGTTTTGTCGTGTGTCATTTCTGGGCTGATGGTATGCGTGTCTGTATTTGCAGAGCGACTGAGATGATCTTGGCTCGAGCGAGACAGCTAGCTGACGTGAAGAAAGAAGATGGTTTCTCTGCGCTGCATCTGGCTGCTTTGAACAACCATCGTGATGTAGCTGAGATACTCCTGAAAGAGGTGCGAAAGGCCACATACACACACATACACAGTCTTCAGGACAGTCAAGAGTCATAGGCGTAATTTGCGGGTGGATGGGTGGGTCATGTCCCCACCACTTTTTGCTAAAGTCAATTTTGTCCCCACCACTTATTGTAAGAAATAAAAAATATGGAGCGTCTATTTACCGTGCAAGTAGCCCGCTTTGTAAGCAGAGGCTATTTATACTAACTCCGCCCATCAGTTTCAGATTGGAATAGACAAAATGTAAGAAAGGCGCACGAAGCTTAACTGCTCCGGTGGCGTAGAGCGTAAAGCAACTGTTACCTGCTTCATGTCGTCGTGGGTTCGCGACTGCTGTTTGCTGAACTTTTTCCCTATCACATATCAGATTGTAATGGTATTTATTTTTAATAAAATGATGAAAATATTTGAAAATGGCTGTCCAAGTCATACATGTACCAAACATTTTGCGCTTAATTGCACTATGGTGCTATATATTCGTCCTTATTGTTCTCGACATGCGGTTGCTATCGCCTATTGCAAGATTTATTACATTTTGATACTTGATCGAAAACTCCAGTAAATGGAAAAAGTCACAACTTTGTACTTTCATGAGTTCAAAACAAAATTTAGAAAGTTTCTTGTATATTTGTAGCCTATCAGGCAATGCCCGTAGTAATTAGTGAAAATAATATTTTTTAAAGATATTATTTTCCATCTGTTTCCCCTGTATACTTGAATGTTTGTCCTTATTAGCAGGGGGTTGTCAAACACCAAATTTTTAACATGGGGAAAACACACATTCGTTTCAGTAGTTTTTGTTTCATCACGAATTAATACGTTTAATTACGTACGGCAACAGCCATCTTTACATATAATAAAGCACAACATGCTTTAAATTATATATTGATGAAAACATGATATAGTTTAAAAACAACTGGAAGCAGATCTGATACAGTATGTGATGTGAAAATTTAGAATAGTGAGATCAGCGGATTCGAACCTGCTTCACGGCAGTGTCAATATTACTTGTCATGCGTCTTTCGCACTAACATTACGCCACTGAAGCCGCCGATAAAGCGGCGCAGTTTTTATACTGTTTTCTAGAGGAGTTACCTACATGTTTCGCGCTTGTGACGTCCATGAATATTCCCAACGAGTTCTTACAGAAACAATTGTGTCGTCTTTGTCCCCACCACTTTTCAAAACAAAGTTACGCCACTGTCAAGAGTACTCGCAGTATCAGTGAAAAGCAGTTCTACTTCGGTTTTCTTAGATACGTTCTTCTGATGGGACACTTGGCAAGTATAAAATGGTTTCTAGATCGGTTCCTAACCCTCCATTGTGTTCATCTTCAGGGTCGCTGTGACATCAACATCCGTAACAACCGCAACCAGACGCCTCTCCAGCTGGCCGTGACTCAGGGTCACGTGGCTCTAGTGACCCTCCTGGTGACAGAGGGAGCGGACGTCAATGCGGAGGATGAGGACGGAGACACCGCCATGCACACGGCTCTCAGCCGACAGCAGCTGACCACCGTCATGAGCAGTTCTGAGGGCGAGGGCGAGGTGCTCTACAGCAGGGTAAGATCAGATGCCTGCAGACCAATCTGTGTTTAAAATACATTTTTTGAATTATTGCTTTAAGAACTGCAACTGCATCAGGCAAATATGCCCACTAGCAGTTGTGCAGCACAATTTACTGCCTACCAGACTACATCTACAAAAAAATATATGCATACTGCACAATATTGTATATAATGTGGATTTCATGCATTTTTTATGGTTTATACTTTTTCATTGTAAGGCCCCCTTTGTGTAGGGTGCGTTGCTTTGCGGCCCCCCAAAATAAAGACTTATAATCTCAAACTTGGAATTTTAATTAAACCAAAGACATATTCATTTATACAATGCTGGAACATCAATTCTTTTGGTTGGTGGGCTGATTTTTCTGATGTTTGTTCACATCAAATTTTATGATCAATTTCCATATTTCATAAAATGCCACAAAATCAGTTTGAGAACCATTGGTTTATAGAATTAGTTCCAGCCCTTGATAAAAACTCTAAACATTCAGACAATTGTTGTCATGTGACCTCACTACTCGCATGTTTAATTCATAGAGTGCCATCTAGTACACTGCAAAAAATGTGTTTTCTTGTTTTCTTTTACAAATATCTAAACATTCTTAAATCAAGATGCACTTTCTCGACAAAAAAAAGTGACCTTAGAATTTTTGTCTCTTTTTAAGGAGGAAAATTAAGAATTAAGTAAGTTTATGGTAAAAACAAGCAAAAAAATCTACAAATGGGGTAAGAAAAATACACTTGAATTAGGTACTTGAGAAAAAGGTCAAATTAAATTCAAGTTTATTTTTCTCACCCCATTGGCAGATTTTTTGCGTGTTTTTACCATAAACTTACTTAATTCTTATATTTTTCATAAAACAAGACTAAAGTCGGCGCCGATAGCTCTTTGGTCAGTGAACCGACATATCGTGCCTGTGCACTTGCGGCCTGCCCCGAGTTCGATCACTTTAAATTTTAGTTTGCGTATTGTTATGGTTATCTTAACCCCCATTTTATTACACTTAAGTCAAATGCAGTCACCTATAGCGCTTAACTAAGGCAAAATGCCAGAAAAAGGAACATTTCAAGAGCTTTGGCTAAAAAACGACCACTTCAAAGACTGGGTTTCATTCATTATAGGTCATGGAAATTCAACTTTTTAGTCAGTGAAAGTCGGGTAAAAGTCAGGGAATTTGACATTTGGCTTAGAGTGGGAACCCTGGTATATTAAGTTAAGATGTTTTAGATATTTTTACTAAAAACAAATAAAAAGTGCTTAGTAAGAATGTTGTTTTTTGCAGTGTATTATTTTGGGATGTTAAAGGTGTGATGAACTGGGCTTGTTTATTGTTTTATACTGTTGTATGAGGTCTACTTATGACGTTCGCGTGGTTTTTACATTCAAAAACATCAAAATCAATAAGTAATTTAATAAGCTATTTTCTACCCGGGTTTTGAGTCCGGCTTGACAAACGCTCGGTTTGAATCGGTTCCGTCATGAAGACTTGGAAGTAAACGCCCACTGCTATGATTGGATAACAGTTTGCGTAGTAAACTTAGTTGGAGCCTTCTGTGAATTTGGTTAGACACGTAACATTAGGTTACACATTTGCCATATTCGCACGGGATTAGTATTATCTGAGTACCTCGTGTGATTTATAAATTACCTCCCCACTTCTGTATTTCATGTGGCGCATTCGCACGGGATAAATGAAGCCTGTGATTTTACTCACATTTACTGACTTATTTCCCGGATGTGATGGCAAGGCTTTGCTTATAGTTTGTATAGCCTATAGTTGTATGGTGTTTAATGATATATGACCATACCTGTCAGCATTTGAGACCCGTGATCGTGAACCGGACTTAAGATCACCGCGATCGCGGGTCTCAAGTGTTACGAGAGTTTCCATGATAAATAAACAAACGGAAGACTCCCGGTAACTTACGGATATGATCCAGCACCCGACATAATACCAAAACACTTCAAAACAGCCTCCATTATTTGCAAACGGTGGATAAAACCTTGAAAAATGATATATGAGCCCGCCAAATCACAGAGATCTCTAACAAAGCAATAGTGACGCATAGTACAGAAATGTTTTACTGACATAAGATTGCTGCGCCATTCCTATCGGATCCAATATTGACGGCACAGCACTGCTTTTTAATTTTAGTCTCTCCGCAAATCCATCGTCAACCTCTGCCTTGTTCACAAAGGAATCCGAAGTGAAATAAAGCGAACAAACGCTCAATGTTTTACCCACATGAGCTGGAACGTCTTTAAAAATAAACTTCATCCACGCATTACTAATGTCGGAATCCGAAGGAAGGTTAAGCAGTGACTGTGTTCTTCCACAAATAGGCACTGACTCCACAATATTTTGCGATCTTTAACAGCATGTTTATTGCTTGCTCGCTCTATCTGGTTCTGCGCAACTTGTGTGACTTCAGTACTGTCATGCGCGAACCAGTGGGCGGGGCTAGAGAAGTAGGCATTGATATTCTTCTGTGAAGGCGGTGTTCAACCTATCATAGGTGCATTCCAGGACCTGGTAATTTCAGTAACAAGGGCGTTTTCAGTTCTGACACTTACAGGATGTTCGTTTGAATACGATTCCCTCTTATATAACAAAAGCTCGGGTTAAAATTGAGGTCTTAATTCATCGCCCCTTTAAAATAAAGATTATTTCCTTTAAGTGTGTCCAAGTGTTTTAAGCGGCTAAAAAACGTGTCAAATATTTGTGTAATTAGACCGCTAAATAAACAATTACAAACAATTGA
This sequence comes from Triplophysa rosa, assembly GCF_024868665.1. Lineage (NCBI taxonomy): Eukaryota > Metazoa > Chordata > Actinopteri > Cypriniformes > Nemacheilidae > Triplophysa > Triplophysa rosa. The sequence continues at coordinate 638,308 of NC_079906.1, read as the reverse complement.
ATAAAAAACAAACCCAAATGCTTGGTGACACGCATTGTAACGGCACAAACCATGCAATCGCTTTCATGTAAAGATCTCCGGTAGTCTAAACAAATAATGTGTCATAAAAATCCCTGCTGATACAACTTATGTTTCATTTGCAATACTGAAAATGGAAGGTCATGTCGAGCACATTGCATTGTGGGATACAGCGATATGCAGTGGGCTGTGTTGTATAATGCACATTTTGTTATCTGGCATTCTATGCATACAAAATAATCTCTGTACAGTTTACAAACTAAACAAATATCAAGTTTAATATGTTTGATGTATGAATTGTTAGTAAGAGAATGGGAGATGACGATAAGCATTTGTGTTGAATTGATTGTGTGTGTGTGTGTGTGTGTGTGTGTGTGTGTGTGTGTGTGTGTGTGTGTGTGTGTGTGTGTGTGTGTGTGTAGTTGTGTAGCTCAGGGCTGATGGGAAACACAGAACTGAATGTCGGTGCTGCTATTGCCTGCTTTCTGGCACAGGAAGGGGCCGATATTAATTATGCCAACCATAAAGGTAAAAGCCCGCTAGACCTGGTGACAGACAGCAGCATACAACAACTCATCCGGAGCTTCGCAGAGAAACACAGGTGTGTGTTAGAAACTGATCACTAATGTAATGATGCGATACAAAATATCCGTGCATAACACAGGACTTTATAAACAAATGGAACAACGAAATGGAGAATGTAAATTCTGATTCCTGATGTGGATGCTGACAGATTTGTAGCGTGTTCCATTTATAAGGGGTCGTCATTTTGTGCCAATATTCCAAATCCAGTAAAGTCTATCCTTCTGTCATATGTGTGATTCTGTGGCGGGGTCAGTGAAGAACAGAAAATGACCAGATGTGTGTTTGTGGGTTTTCAGACTTCAAGCCGTCACGTCCGGCACTGGGACGAGCAGCAGCAGTCTCAGGCGAGTTCACACCACACCCAACACCATGACCAACCTGGCCATGCCCAGCGCCACGGGTCCCAGCGAGTGCCTCATCTGTTCGGAGCTTGCTCTGCTCGTGCTGTTCTCTCCGTGTCAACACAGCGTCGCCTGCGAGGGTGAGCCCCCCCACACACACACACACAAAAAACAAACAAACATGGAAATCAACACACTCTCATTCCATGTTACTCGCTTCCAAACCCTAATGGAATGTGTTCTTTGCTCAGAGTGTGCTCACAGAATGAAGAAATGTATTCGGTGTCAGGTGACAATAACGAAGAAAATACGTCAAGGTAATTGCTTTTAATTGAAATGCATTCTGGTGATGTGGATGGAAATTTGTGCGACCTAAAATGTGATGACCGGCTTTTCTGCGTCTCAGATCAAACCGAGGTGGAGTGCAGTCCCAGCTCGGAAAACTCCGAGCAGCACAACCTGCTGGAGCAGCTGCAGTCGCGCTACAGGCAGATGGAGGAGCGCATAACGTGTCCCATCTGCATCGACAACCACATCAAGCTGGTGTTCCAGTGCGGCCACGCCTCCTGCATCGACTGCAGCTCCGCCCTCAAAACCTGCCCCATCTGCCGACAGACCATCCGCGAAAGGATCCAGCTGTTCGTCTGAGGAACGCCAACAGCCTTTTTCTCGTAGTGGTCGCGTAGCTGTTCTTCAAACGGAGTGAAAGCGGTTGCCTGTTTGCGCTTCATAGTCTGTCGAGCATCATCATTTAGACGCAGTGCTGGATGTGTGGCCCTCTCATGCCGGACCACGGGACATGAGCGGATGCCAAACGGTGAACCAATGAGAACATGTGCTTGTCTGTGTGTGTGTGTCATGTGATGCGTCACTGGGGTTGTCATCCACTGGTACCGGAAATTTGATGGAAGAGAATTTCTACACGTTTCTGGATTTGTCAGATGTGTTTCTTCGCACGTCCTGGTGGTGCGATGAGATGAGAGGCGTTGGTTCGTTCATATACGATCACCAGATATACTCCATGCTGCTGAGCTTAAATGATACAATACCATTCAAAGACACAGCATGTGCGCTTCGGACATACGGCGAGCTGTGACGCAAAAAGATGCTCTTTTAGGTTGATCTCACAAAACCTGAACAGAAGGAGCATGTCCGGATTATATTTCACTCTAAAAACAACAGGAAAAAATAAGACAAATTATATTTTGCATAGAGAAAATGAAGCCTGTTTTTTTTACCACCATGAAAAAATATCATCACTGCAATGTGAGCGTTTCAATTGTAAAATATTTATCATCATATAGTATTTATTGTATTGATTTATTAAATGATAATAAAATAGGTCACATTGCGAAAAATAGACATGCAAAATATAATGTCTTATTTTTCTCATTTTCTTTCGGAGGGATCCAGAGATAGCTGCTTCCTCCTAACTAAAATCTCAAACATTCTGAGACCATCTAAAAGTACAGTCCACCGTGTCTATTCCGTTGTGGTTCAGGGGTTTATTAGTGAGAGGGTGATATTGTACAGCTGCCTGTACCATATGCCTGTACCGCGTCACTCGGAGATCTAGAAGCTTTCCACAAGCAAGACGTATACATAATGCATGCTGGCGAGCGTATTATCTATGTCATATATTGTGTCATGGAAACCATGTGTAGTGTTATAAGTACAGACGTTGTGTAATTTCTACCCACGTGTGTGTGCAAGGATCTGGTAGAGAGACCCCTTTCGAGACCCTCAATAGTAATCTAGTAAATTAACCCACATGCAAGTTTCCTGCATAATGGCTAAAAGCCTTTTCATTCTACTGTGAACTACGCAATGAATCACAGTTTACAGACTTAAACTTGACCACATTTATATGCAGTATTTGTTAAAGGGATACTTCACCCAAAAATGAAGATTCTGTCATCATTTACTCACCTTCGAGTTGTTCCAAATCTGTATAAATGTCTTTGTTCTGATGAACACAGAGAAAGATATTTGGAAGAATGCTTATAATAACCAATCAGATTTTGCCCCCATTGACTCCCATAGTAGGAAAAAATACAATGGTAGTCAAAAGTGCCCCAGGACTGTTTTCTGTCCTACATTCTTCAAAATGTCTTTTGTGTTCAACAGAAGAAATAAAAAATGATAAAGTAATTTTTCCTACTATGGGAGTCAATGGGGGACAAAATCTGATAGGTTATTATAAGCATTCTTCCAAATATCTTTCTCTGTGTTTATCAGAACAAAGATATTTATACAGATTTGGAACAACTCGAAGGGGAGAAAATGATGACAGAATTTTCATTTTTGGGTGAAGTATCCCTTCATATATTCTCTCTCAGATGCGTTAATCAGATCATTTACTTTAGGAAGAACAGGATCTTGTTTACTAAGGACACTCAGATAACAGCGAATTTAGGGCTGTACGTGATTGAACAACGTAGATTTAAATTTAAAGAGTTTGTCCTCACTAGGTAATTCTGAGTGCTCCAATAGCCATTCTGAATTTGGCCTTTTTTTGGCATCAATGCATCCCCTTGTGTATTCTAACCCTCAATTAAGTGTTTTTGTTCCAGAAGGGCTTACTGTACGCAATTACGAAATTGATTCTATTTTAATGTATTCATCATCCTGTGATGGCTGTTTTTGTAAATCCCACTTTTGGGGTTAGCCAATGCAAACATGTATATTTGGATGTCAGAAGAGGTATATTGCTTCCGCGATGGCGGAAATAGTGCCAAAACGTGTCAACGTGTGCGAAAGAGCACACTTATGTACAAAAGCATCATGTCCTTCTTTGTACTATTTAGATAGTGAACATAATTGGTTCTTGTTACAAGGATGCATTAGTTACCTTGACTTTGTACAAGTCGTTATTTTGTTTTCAAATTTCTCAAAACGGAAGATTTGTGTAGGTTTATTTCAGTTAAAAGGACAACGGTTGGACAGCAAAGACAGCCTCGGCTTTGAAGAATAGAAAGACTTTGTGTTGTCAGTTCTTTAAAAAACTTGTCTGCTAACAGCTCCCAGTGTACAGTACAGCGTGTGTCTGTAAGCCATCTGTTTACAGAGCTCCATTCCACTGAAAAGAACTATTAAACGATTGCAATGTCATAAATGTTACTGTTATATAGAAAGTATCTTACAGTTAAGTTTATATTATGATTTAAATGACAAAACATCATATACAGTACACCGTGCCATAAAGTACATAAATGCATTATGGTTTGCATTTTGTGCATTCAGATATATTCGGGGTGGTCAATTCCTCCAATAATTAGGCTAAATAAATTATTAGATGAACTTGATGTTTTACTTATGTTTGAATTACAAATTCAATCATTTAACTTTGTTTGTTTCGTTTGACAATCTAGAATCTCCTGGTACTGTCAAATCAATACTTGATGTGCTGTACATAATTCAAAAAGGGCAAAATATATGCGAGTTGTCAACAGGTACAGCCAAAAACATGGTATTTATTAGGTAGTGGGAGTAATGCTGAGTTTTGCATTAAGGAACATGTGTCAAATAATTGTTTAAGCAAAAAGTATGTTGTCTGTACAGTATGTGGAGCTCTGATGTTGGCCTTACTGTCTTACACTTTTCTTTTTTTTCCAGGTTTTACTCTGTAAAAATATTTTGCAGTAAATATTGAACTGTTTTATAAACATATATTTATGGGTTTGTCTTTTGTGAGCTGTAGGGATCCAGGAATCTTACCAATTAATAAAAGTGACAAGTTATTTTCAGCACTTTCAACACGGCCAAAAATTCATCATATGAATTCTTTTTAGTAATGCATAAGAATATAACCATAATGGTAGTGCTATACGGAAAAATAAGTGTATGACAAATCTTTCGGCTAAACAAAAACAAAAAATAGCATACACTAAAAAAAAGGTGCACTATAGGTGTATATAGCACTATTTTTTTAGAGGGTACACTCTTAAAAAAGGTGCTTCAAAAGGTTCTTCGATGCCGTAAGGTTCTTCAGATAATAATAAAGTAAGAAAGAGATGCGGTTCTTCAAAGAACACTTTTGACTAATGGTGTTTTATGGAACCAAAAATGGTTCTTCTATGGCATCGCCGTGAAGCTACGGCCAGCACTCCAGAAGTTGTTTTTTTACTGTATGAAAACTATTAGCACTGTCAAAATTCAAAAAACTAATATTTTGTAAAAACATTTTTGGAACATAGCCCCTTTGTGTTATTTCAGCTTCTGTACCCTCACTTTTTGTGGCATAAAAACAAACCATTAGAATATATAAAAATATTTGTTTATACATTTTTTGGCAAGAGAACTCCCAGGATCACAAGATCATAAATGGTTAAATTACTTTTAATTACCATCATGTATAATTTACTCACAGCTTTCTAAGGGCACTTTCGAGCATCACCATCCTATAGTGGCGCAAAAAAAAGGCATTTGACATCCATCAATTCTCCATACCACTTTATCTCAAAATGTGGGGTAACAAACAGGGAATGCTGAAGACTATCCCAGACGATCTCAGGTTGAAAGTAGGGACATACCCTGGACAGATTGACAGTCACACAGACAACCACATTCACACCTATACAGGCAATTTACTATAGGAATCTGATCACTGCAAAAAACGACATTCTAGGCATTTTTGTACTGTTTTATAGTATAAATATCTTAACATTCTTAAATCAAGATACATTTCCTGACCAGAAAAGTGACCTAAGATATTAGTCTTGTTTGATGAAATATAATATAAGAATTAGGGAAATTTATGTTTAAAACAAGCAAAAATGTCTGCCAATGGGGTGAGAAAAATAAACTTGAATTGGGTACTTAATGAACTCGAAATTTAGTTTTACTTAAGTACCCAATTCAAGTTTATTTTTCTCACCCCATTGGCAGACATTTTTGCTTGTTTTAAACATAAATTTCCCTACTTCTTATATTATCTTTTATAAAACAAGACTAAATATTTTACGTCACTTTTCTTGTCAAGAAAATGTAACTTGATTTAAGAAGTTTTAGAAATGTAGAAAACAATACAAAAATGCTTAGTAAGAATGTCATTTTTTGCAGTGATCAACATGACTTGGTCTGTGGGGGGAAGTGGACCACTAAACGCCCGTGGCCCCCATATCATTTGAAGTTTGCTCACCACATTATTTGTGCACCAATTTCCACATACTGAAGTAGGTAAAATCAGATGCTGGGGTGGAAAGGAAAAGAGGAACAATAATGGTCATTGATACTTGCAATGCAAATGTGATAAATAACATTAGCATTTGAAAACACTTCAGTGTGCTTGTAAAGGACACAACCTACATCTGCTGTTGATCGCTAATTCGTTGTAGTGCAGAGTTGCATTTCTGACCCTAGTGGACATGAAGTTTACCACCAAGATTTCAAAAGTTGAGACATTAACATGTCTTTCCGAAAATATAGCATGGGAGATTATTTTCTCTGGAAAAAGCTGGCTTTTCGTTTCTATTAAGAGGTCTGTTTGAACTTGCATAACACGTTTTTGACGTTTGGTACAGTGCAAAGTACAGCGAGAGAGAGACAGAGAGGTGGGGACAAAAGAAAGTAAAGTAAGAGACATATTTGCATTTCGAAGAATTAAAGAGCTGCCAGAATCATTTAACCAAAGGAGCAAAAAGAAACGAACGACACATTTTCACAATAATGGAATTCCCTGACATGGACTCAGTGAGTAATCTCTTCAAGTTATTTCACCAACATTAAAATATCAAAAGCTACTACATACTAGTTGAAACATGCGAAAATGAATAAGTACAAATTTACAGACAACACGATTTTAAAAGAACAAATGCTATGATTTGATAAACATCTGCAAAATTTAAACACGTTTTATGAAAAAGGAGCCTGTATTTAAGTTCATGAAGTTTAAATTCAACAAGTGCATCACACTGAAGGGGTTTCATTTGCCATACCAACCGACCAGCGGTACATAATCCTGCTTATTACACAGCTACATGAGTCATAAAGTAGTTGATTCAATTATTGGACATGAAATATTGCTTTCAAGTGTTTTATTATTCGCTCATTTGTGACGCATGCAGACCTCCCAGGTTCGGTTTCAAGGCGCAAGACATGATGTTCAAACAAGAAGAACATTTCATTTGGTTTAATAATTTGTAAATCTAACCTAATATATGTTATGAATTAGACATTTCCTTTTCATTTATGTGTAATATTAAACTCCCGGATGACCCTGTGTTAGTGTTCAGCAGTTGTTATCCGGGACAGACCTTGAAGTTTTGCAACTGGCCAATGAGAATCAAGTATTCCAGAGCGGTGTGTAATTATGTAGTACTATTAATATATTGTTACTGAAAATATCCATGCATTTTAAAGCTGACCTGTTAAAATCTGCCTTTGACATAAAATGTAAAAGTATTTGTTAAAGTGAACCATTAAGATGAAAGATGTTTTTTTCTTATAATAATAATAATACAGATGAAACTGCAGAGTCGGCCTGTGATCTTTGATTTTGAGGGCATTTCTATGACCCACTTCTTCACTGACAACTGGGAAAATGTGAAGAACTTCCAGGCAAGACCAGATGACATTCTAATCGCCACTTACCCCAAAGCTGGTGAGTGTGCTGATATTGTGAGATACTGTAAGATATCTGGCCAGCATGTCATCTACTTACTGCACTGTAGGCTAACTCTTACTGATTCACAGTTCACATAATCAGAGGACTTTGTATTTTCTTCCCCATATTGACCTTTAAAACAGTTCTTTCAACCAAACTATTTAAACTTAACTTACTAGCACAACAAAGTGCTGCAAACATTCAAACATCTCAATACAAACTTTGCTGTAAACTTTACAAACTGACAGTCAACACTAAACCTTACAAAGCACTCTCGGAATATTAAAAAAATTACACCATAAAGCTAAAAGTAGTCATGAAAGATGTAAGAAAGACCCTGTGGGTTATTAACCCTTATGTGGTCTTCGGGGTCTTTTTGACCCACGAATGACGTTTGCTAAAATATAAAAAAGTTATCTTTGTCCAAATGGCATAATACTTTTTAAAGTGGTCAATACTTGCTAGATCTACAAATAAAAAAATTGGAATGATATCTTGATTATATGTTGGTGTGGGGAAAAAAGTCACAATCTTCGGTCTTCAGGGTCTCTGGTTGGTCTAACAGCACATAAAAAATGGTGGAGCTCTGCAGCACTCTACTGGTAATTTGCATTTCCAAAAGATGTGCAAAAATCTTACACTTAACCATGTCAAATTAACCATGTTATGCCCATGAATGCAAGACAGAAATGTGGGTCTTTTATAAAAACAAATTTTACATAAAAAGCTGTTTTTGTATAAAAACCTATTTAAAACCTTTTTTTATTTATATACATTTTGAAAATATCATAAATCCTCCAAAAACTGCACAAATGTGGAGTAAAAACATTAATAAACGGAGTAAAATTGCATTTTGTTGCCTGGGGTCTCTAGAGACCCCAAAGACCATGAGTGTGCACCCCAAACGAAGACCGCATAAGGGTTAAGGACCAACATTGAAATGCAAAAGGTTTCTCTGCGTTTACTCAAATGTATTATTTTGTGCTGTTTACAGTTTCTTTAGTTGTTAATGAGAAGGCTTTGTTGCAGATGTGACTGTCATGTTCTCAAACACTTTCTTTCCATTGTTATGCTGCTGTACTGTAGGTACCACCTGGGTTTCTTATATACTGGACCTGTTGTATTTTGGCAAGGATAATGCACAGACAAAGCCCATTTATGAGAGCGTGCCATTCCTGGAGTCCTGCTTTCAAAAGTTTCCAGCAGGTCAGATGTTTACAATTCACTTGATCTTGATTTCATGACGTAATGCAACATGAGCCTGGATTAATTAAATGGGATCTAAACATCACCTAGAATTTTATTTGCACTAGTAAAAGGGTTGAAGATATTTGTGCTGACTCAGATATCAAGTCTTATCTCAACACAGTATAGCGATTATAAATATGTCTCATTGATTAGTCCATGTTGGATACATATTGATTTTCATGATGTGTGAGCAGTTCTTGACACATTGTCTGGGTAATGCGTTTCACATTCAACTCTTGTTCTTTTACAATATTTTCATTTTCATTTACAGGGACTGAAATGGCAGATAATGTGACGACTTCTCCTCGTCTCATCAAAACTCATTTACCTGTTCAGCTGGTGCCCAAGTCCTTCTGGGAGCAAAACTCAAGGGTATAGTATATATCACAGTATGCATTAGACTCTTTACCAGCATGGCTGTGATTCAGCAAAAGGCCACAGGTAATTACAGACATGCTAACATAACATAGCCGAGTTGAACAAGACGACTGCGAGTGTGATGCTGCTTTTACAGTAACAACAGCACAAGTGTAACAACTGATCAGTTACTCTGTGGATTTGTGCCACGACAAAGGAAATATTTTTTTAGAAGTGAAAGTGTTTATTAAGACAGCGCTTACAAGGTTTTGTCTGAAAGCACTATTGTGCTCAGTGCTGGGTAAGTTACTCTGGAAAAGTAATTAATTACTAGTTACTAATTACATATTCAATAGTGTAATAATTAGATTACTGTACAAATTACTCTCTCCAAAATGTATTTAATTACTTATTATTACTAATTACTTTCTATATCCTACGTCAACCTTTGATTAAAAATAATTCAAGGATAGTAAAGGAACAGTTTATTTTATTAATTCAAATGAAAATATATAAATATAAATAACTACATAAATTATTCTTATTAACTGACCAAAGTATTACAAATGTGAGAAGGATACATTAAAGCATACATTTTAAAGTAAGACTTATAATTTTAATGTCATTTACACTATTGAATATATTACACAGCATTTAGTTCAATTACATAAGAAGTAACTGTAATTAAATTACAGAAAAAATATGAGTAATCCCTTACTTTAATTTTCAAGGGAAAAGTAATTAAATTACAGAAACTAATTACTTAGTAACTAGTTACACCCAACACTGATTATGTTGAAAGGAGAAATGACTTTTTTTTAAATTGCCAATGACCTTTTGCCAAACACACTCTTCCCCTACAGACAAAATTAAACTCACAGATTCACAGAATCCCTCTCCTATTTCAGACTTTGTACTGTTCACACCGTATATTCTAGTCAGAGAAACTGCAAATACAGGTGAAGGGATACAGAACAGTGAGCAGTATATCAGAACTCTCTTTTAACTGCCATAAATCTGACAAATTTATCTGGACTTTCACTTTATTGCTAGGACTGATCTATAGCACAGTGCCTATTCTTTTACTAAAGATATATGTCAAGAGGTTCCTAAATATTACAGAGAAAAGGATCTTTCTTACTAACAGTGTGGAAGCAGCCTGACACAACAATGTTGGTTTGCTTACAAATAGCACGAGAGAATTTTTTGGTGAAGACAACTTTCTTTACATTAATACGCAATTTAATAAAAGTCCTGTATCGTCATAATTTATGTGTTTTTCCATTCATTCCAGGTGGTGTATGTAGCTCGTAATGCAAAAGACAATGCCGTTTCCTATTTTCATTTTGATCGAATGAACATGGCACAGCCTGAATCAGGAGACTGGAACAGCTTTTTACAGAAATTTATGGAAGGAAAGAGTAAGTTGACACATGGGTGAAATAAACTATCGTGACATTGTAAGATCAGGAATTCATTCAAAGATGATGCTGTATGCTATAAACACGAGAAGAGTAACGTTATTTAAAATCTTACTAGAAATTTATTTCACTCCACAGATGTGTTTGGTCCGTGGTATGACCATGTCAGCGGATGGTGGGAGAAGAAACAGACATATTCTAATTTACTGTACTTGTTCTATGAGGATTTGGTCGAAGTAAGATCTGTTCATACAGCAACAGTTTCTTTTCATACTTTTTTCAGTACTGTGTGTTTATAGTGTGTTGTGTGCACTACTCTGTCAGGACACAGGACGTGAGGTGGAACGCTTGTGCTCCTTCTTGGGATTATCAACTTCACCTGAGGAGAGAGAGAAAATAACAAAAGGAGTTCATTTCGATGTCATGAAATATAACAATTTGACCAATTATTCCACATTCCCTTTCATGGACTTCAAAATTTCACCCTTCATGCGGAAAGGTTAGTGGGATCCTCTCATCTAAATTCATCCCGATAACAACTGGCAAGTGCGTCTTCACCTGATTTTCTGCTTTTGTTTGTGTTCTAAAAGGTAAAGTTGGAGACTGGAAAAATCACTTCACTGTGGCACAAAATGAACAGTTTGATGAAGTCTACAAACAAAAGATGAAGAACACCACTGTCAAGTTTCGGACTGAACTTTAAAGCTTGCGTTCCGGACATTGATGCAGAATAGTCACTAAATAATAAATTAAGTCATTCATAATTTAGTTCTGGTACTGAAAGTATTGTTTCCCTTTATTTAGTTACAGAATATTGTGAATATCATATGAGTAGAAATAATAATCAGTAGAAATATTTAATGAAGTATTTACTCAAGTATTTAATAAAAGTTGCCGTATATCTTTTACATTTACCTAATAACAACGTTTCGTTGATTATTGTTCCTGAAATACCTTTAATATCTCACACTATGAAAGCTTTCACTGGGATGGTACCTTTAAAAAAATGTCGTAATTGTACCAGAGGTACTACAGATATAGTTGGTACCAATATGTAGTACAAATATTAGAACAATTTGTGGTACTAATATGCACTCTTTAGGTGCAAAGCTGACTGTTTTAAAAGGGTACCGCCCCCTTGTACCTTTTTGTACTTTTTAGTAATATCTTGGTTTTACATTTCTTTGCATTTGCATTAATGGGCAATTGACAAATAAACCGTATGTGTGTCCTATGGTGTGACAGCAAAAATTCAGAAAACTGTTCATAATATATTATTAATATTTATAATTATAATATAAAATAAGTCTGACGCGATTTCACGAATTGGGCGGCGCAATTGCGTGTCAAATGCGTCTTCCGTGCAAATTTCAACTAGAGCAAGAAATTTGTGTTTGAGCTCAAGTATTAGAGAGTGAGGAATGCGATACCTTGCATCTATTCGCGTCTTTGTATTGACTTTGTATGTAATTTCCTCGCACAAATCACTTAACTCAAGTTCGGTGTGAACGCAGCATAAGTATTACAGACCCTTCCATCTCCCTATAATAAAATAATCCAGTTGTGTATTCTTGTTTTTTGTAGGGAGTATACTGTGATTTTCCATCCCAGCCTCATACTCACCCATCCCAGATCAACACCAGCACTTAATGCATACAGTATGCATCTAAAAATCTCTAAATGTAATTAAGAGCATTCTGAAAGAACCGCAAGACTTTAATAGCCAATGACAGCTGGGGGGATTTGCTGATTTTGTTTATCACCGTCTAACTCAGCCAGTTAATAGTTACATGTGACAATCTGAGGTTCTTGGTTTAAGTAAGCAGAACTTTCAAATTTTGATTATGTCAGGGTTCTGGTAGACGGAGAGCACACCACGGAGGTAGATAAGAAAAAGGAGTTTATTTCAAAAACAGGTAAGTATTTCAAAAAACGGGAATATCCAAAAACAGGCAAGTATTTCAAAAACAGGAATATCCAAAAACAGGTAAGTATTTCAAAAAACAGGAATATACAAAAACAGGTAAGTATTTCAAAAACAGGAATATCCAAAAACAGGTAAGTATTTCAAAAAACAGGAATATCCAAAAACAGGTAAGTATTTCAAAAAACAGGAATATCCAAAAACAGGTAAGTATTTCAAAAACAGGTAAATCTACTTATCGGGGTAAAGAATTGCAGTGAAGACAACAAGACTGAACAGGGAAGAACAAAAAGGTGCAAACTTAAATAGAATCCTGATGATGTGATGCAGGTGTGGACTAATCAAAAATGGTGGATGTGCGGTGCATGCTGGGAAACTGAGTTCAGAACTCCGGGGAGAGGGAACGGGTGAAGCGAGCTGGCGGTGACGACATGGGGGGCGTGGCCGGTGGTGCTGAAACCGTTACAGTACCCCCTCCTCCATGGTCCGCTCCAGCGGACCTACCAGGGTGACGGGGTCGACCTCGAAGTCGAGGACCCGGACGTTCAGGATGGGTTTGGTGGAACTCTCGTAGGAGTGCTTGGTCTAGAATGTCAATCCGTGGTACCCAGGATTGTTCTTCAGGTCCGTAGCCCTCCCAGTTGATTAGGTACTCGAGGTGACCTCCCCGTCTCCTGGAGTCCATGATCTCCTCTACCCTGAAGATCTGTTGGGCGGCGTCCAGAGGTGGTGGAGGAGGAGGCAGATCTGTTGTTACAGCAGGGTCTGTAGAGGAAACAGAAACAGGAGTAATAAAGGGTTTGAGAAGGGAAACGTGAAAGGAGGGGGAGATCCGGTAGTGTTTGGGCAGCTGGAGGAGGAAGGTGACGGGATTGATCTGTCGAGTGATGAGGAATGGTCCGATGTATTTGGGACTCAGCTTCCGGCAGGGTTGTCGCAGGCGTAAGTCCCTTGTGGACAACCAGACCCGTTGCCCTGGAGCATACTGGGGGTTTGGGGATATTCGGGCGTCCGCATGGAACTTCTGCCTGCGGATAGCCTGCTGGAGGTGGTGGTGAGCTGAGTCCCAGACCCTCTCGCTCTCCCGAAACCAGTGATCGACAGCTGGCACCGATGAGGGTTCTCCAGACCAGGGGAACAGGGGAGGTTGATATCCTAGGATACACTGAAACGGGGTGAGACCGGTTGAGGTCTGTCGAAGGGAGTTTTGGGCGTACTCCGCCCAGGGTAGGAAACGGTGCCAGCTGTGTTGGTGAGTATGGCAGTATGATCTCAGGTACCTCCCGATGTCCTGTATCTTCCGCTCAGCCTGGCCGTTCGCCTGAGGGTGATATCCAGAGGTCAAGCTCACAGAGATGTTCAGTATTCCGAAGAAGGCCTTCCAGACCCGGGAGATGAATTGGGGACCCATGTCTGACACAACGTCTTCAGGAAGCCCGTAATTGCGAAACACATAGGTAAACAGGGCCTCAGCCGTCTCTAGTGCAGTGGGGAGCTGAGTGAGGGGAATCAACTTGCATGCTTTGGAGAACCTATCCACTGCCACCAGGATACAGGTGAATGTGTCAGACAGGGGCAGGTCGGTGATAAAGTCCACTGCGAGGTGAGACCACGGTCGTTGGGGTATGGGCAATGGGAGTAGTTTTCCCTCCGCAGGCGACGTGGTGTCTTTGCGATGGCGCAGACTGAGCATCCTTTGACGAATCGGCGATGTCCTGAGTCATCCCAGGCCACCAGTATCGGGCGGAGATGAGCGAGAGGGTGCGCTGTCTGCCTGGGTGTCCTGATCCCGGAACAGAATGAGCAGAGTCCACGAGGGTAGTGCGGAGCTCGGATGGCACAAAGATCCTACCCTCGGGACCTCCCGGCGGAGTAGGGTGTTGAGTTCAGCGATGTCCCGGTCGAGGGCCCACTGGATGGGGCAGACGAACAGGGCTGGAGGAAGCACTGGTTCAGGTTCGGTTAAATCTGGGGTGACGTAGTGTTGTCTGGAGAGAGCATCAGCTTTGCCATTTTGCGAGCCAGGTCGGTAAGTCACTTTGAAGTCGAACCGTGAGAAGAAGAGTGCCCAACGGGCCTGACGAGAATTCAGCCTCCGGGCCTCTTTGAGGTACTCCAGTTACGGTGATCGGTGATCAGGTGAAGGGATAGTTCCGCCCTCCAGCCAGTGTCGCCATTCTTCCAGAGCCAGTTTGATGGCTAGGAGCTCTTTATTCCCGATGTCGTAGTTTAACTCCGCCGGGGATAGCTTGCGGGAGAAGTAGGCACATGGATGGAGTCTAGGAGGCTTCCCCTGCGCTGAGAGAGCACCGCTCCTACCCCGGTCGAAGAGGCATCCACTTCCACGAGAAAAGGCAGGTCTGGGTCGGGTAGAAGTAGGGTAGGAGCAGTACAGAAGCTTGCTTCATCTGGTCAAAAGCTTTGAGAGCTTCGGGATTCCAGGACAGGGATCTCGAGCCTTTTCCAGTCATGGCGGTGAGGGGAGCTGCAATAGAGCTGAATCCAGCATGAAGCGCCGGTAGAAATTAGCAAATCCTAAAAACCGCTGCATCTCCCTCACCGTATGGGGTTGTGACCAGTTCTGGACGCCTCCACCTTCCCCTGATCCATGGTAACTTGGTGAAAGAGATGATATAACCCAGAAATTGTATGGTGGATTGGTGAAACTGGCATTTCTTGAGTTTCAGGTATAGTTTATGTTGGCGTAGGCTTGGAGGACGATGGAGACATGGGTAACGTGAGCGGGTCGAGAGCGGAGTAAATAAGTATATCGTCGAGGTAAATTATAACGAATTTCCCCAGCAGGTCCCGGAAGATCTCATTCATAAAGCTCTGGAACACTGCTGGGGCGTTCACCAAGCCGAAGGGCATGACCTTATATTCGTAATGACCGTTGGGAGTCACAAAGGCCGTTTTCCATTCGTCACCTGGGCGAATCCGAATCAGGTTGTAGGCGCTTCTTAGATCCAGCTTGGTGAACAATGTGGCATGGCGTAACTGTTCCAGGGCGGCAGGTATCAGGGGAAGAGGATAGGCGAAGCGCTTGGTGTGACGATTGAGAACCCGATAGTCTATGCAGGGACGAAGACCTCCATCCTTTTTCCCTACGAAGAAGAAGCTTGACGCGGCAGGGGAGACAGACGGTCGGATGAAACCTTGTTGTAATGCCTCCTCGATATACTCCTCCATGGCCTTCTGCTCCGGGATGGACAAGGAATAGATCTTTCCTTTGGGCATTGTGGCCCCAGGCAGCAGCTCAATGGCGCAGTCCCATGGCCGGTGAGGAGGCAGCTCCGTAGCCCTCAGCTTGGAGAAGACGTCCTGGAACGACCGATAATCTACGGGAACCTCCCCGGAGTTGAGGACCTCAGGACTTCGACGGTAGTGGCTAGGATGGGTAGTACCGGTTTTAGGAAAGTTTCCTCCTTGATCGGGACCCTGGTGTTGGCGGGGCGACCCGCCCATCCGGATATGATGCCAGTGCGCCAGTCCACGATAGGTTGACGTTCCATCAGCCAGGGTCGTCCCAGGACGATATCGGAGGTGGACCCCTCCAGTACCCAGAAGGAGATCTTCTCCGTATGCCTGGGAGAGATGTGAAGGGTGATGGGTGGGGAATGGTGTGTGATCCGACCTCGGCCCAGCGGTTTTCCTAGGATGTCTTGCACAAACATGGTCCTCCCGTTCCTTAGGCGCGGGAAGCCCAACTGAGTAAGAAGATTCAGAGAAATGAAGTTCCCGGCGGCTCCAGAGTCAATCAGGGCGTGGACTGGAACAGAGAAGTTAGGTGCAATAATGACCACTTGGGTAAGAGCAAGGTGAGGTAAGGAGGCCGGTGTATGGATAGAACTCACCGCTGGTCGAGCCGGACGGACGGGGCAGACGGCTAGGCGATGACCTGACCCTCCACAGTACAGACAAAGGTTAAGGTTCCGCCTCCGTGTACGTTCCTCAGGACATAGTCGAAAACGATCCACATCCATGGGTTCTGGGTCTGAAGAAGTCCGGGAAGCAGAGGTCGTAACCCGTGGAGGAAATGTACCGGGTGATGACGGCGAACAGGCTGACAGACGTTGGGCGATACTAATGGATCGTTGTATGAGAGCCTCCAGACCGACCGAGTCATCGTAGATGGCCATGTGTAATCGGATCGAGTTCTGTAGCCCTTGGCGGTAGACCGAGACAAGCGCCGGCTCATTCCATCCACTGGTCGCCGCAAGGGTGCGGAACTGGAGGGCATAATCCGCCACTGAAAGGCGTCCTTGTCGAAGCCTCAGCAGTAGATCGTGCACCGAAAGGTAATCCATTGCTTGGCCAAAGACCCCTTTAAAGTGCTCAAGAAAAGACTTCAGATTAGTGGTAAGTGGTCCTCCGGCCTGCCAAATCCCTATGCCCAGTTCAGGGCCTTACCGCTCAGGAGGGAGATGATGAAGGCTACCTTGGATTTGTCCGTGGAGAATTGACCGGGGTGCAACTGTATGTAGAGCTCACATTGGAGACAGAACCCGCTACACTCCTCCACGGAGCCAGTATATCGGTTGGGTAGGGCCATGGGACTAGACGCCGATGGTGGGTTAGACGGAAGGAGTGCAGGTGCGGGTTGGTTCCGGAGTAGGGTGACCAGTTCAGAGAGGGGATCAGAGGGAGCTGGAGGTGAAGGACCGGGAGAAGTCTGTGGTGTGGTCATGGTGTGTGGTTCAGTCTACTGTCAGGGTTCTGGTAGACGGAGAGCACACCACGGAGGTAGATAAGAAAAAGGAGTTTATTTCAAAAACAGGAATATCCAAAAACAGGTAAGTATTTCAAAAACAGGAATATCCAAAAACAGGTAAGTATTTCAAAAACAGGAATATCCAAAAACAGGTAAGTATTTCAAAAACAGGAATATCCAAAAACAGGTAAGTATTTCAAAAAACAGGAATATCCAAAAACAGGTAAGTATTTCAAAAACAGGAATATCCAAAAACAGGTAAGTATTTCAAAAAAGGTAAAGTATACTTATCGGGGTAAAGAATTGCAGTGAAGACAACAAGACTGAACAGGGAAGAACAAAAAGGTGCAAACTTAAATAGAATCCTGATGATGTGATGCAGGTGTGGACTAATCAAAAATGGTGGATGTGCGGTGCATGCTGGGAAACTGAGTTCAGAACTCCGGGGAGAGGGAACGGGTGAAGCGAGCTGGCGGTGACGACATGGGGGGCGTGGCCGGTGGTGCTGAAACCGTTACAGATTACTGTTAAGTTAAAGTTCTTACCAAATCTTAGCAAGTGCGACTTAAATATTTAATTTATCCTTTTTATGAAATTAAGTAGACAGAACTTAAACAAATAAGAACACCTAAATTTTTAAATTAACTAAACTTAATTCTTTTGGTTTCTTTATTTAACATATTTCTTAGTCTTAATATGCATAAATCAAATACCTTGACTTATGCAACCCAAAATGAGCAAGAAGAGACTGATCTCAAAATTGGCATTAGCACAGTCACTGCTCACTGGTAACATAACACATGTTACAGGTCAAATGTAGCTTCGCAGAGCCTAAGCACATGCACCACTCTTCTAAACAATGGTAACCACAAAACTGAAAAATATGTCAAACTCTTCTAAATATCTAAGAGAAGTGAACATTAAACACTAACAAGTCTTTAACTTTACTAAAAACATAAAAAATCATATATGTTTTTAATTTACTCTCCTAATGCAGTCTGACGCAAAGCATGCTGGGAATTGGAAATCCTTCTTGACCTTGTTGAATTAACATGTTTAAATTAAGTAAATTGAACAAGGAGCAAATAAATTTTTTGAGTTTTATTCAAAACTTCAAGTTAATCAAAAATAATCATTATACTTTACTCAAAAGTGAAAAAGTGTTGTCCGAAACAACCTACAGATCTCCTCTTCTTCCCTCAGTAGGTTTATCTAAAACGAATAAACAAAAAACATCTCTGACTGTGCAGATTAAACATGATTTATTAGGCCTATCACAGTCGCTACAACTTTATATAAAATATGTGATTTAAATCTATTTACATAAACATCCTGGTTTCCACTGTAAATTATTGTAGATACTGAAGTGAACTACATTATTTTGTTCAGGCGAGAAATAAAGATTATTCACGTCATAAGACTGTCTTAAAGTAAACAAATACAAATTATAATAGCGCCACAAAATGGCATATGAGCGTCCTGCCTTTCGGGTTCATTTTTTCTCACCAGGCGTTTTGTTAATGTCACTCATAATGGCTTCTTCTGAAGAAAGTGTAGTCTCGACAAAAGTTCAGAGGCTGCTGGATGTTGTCAGAGAACACTGACTGTATCCACACTTGTCGTCTCGTCGATGATAAAAAAAAAGAAGAGAACCCGATGATCTTAAATGTTAATCATTTTTCTTTCCTTTATTGTTTCTTTATTTTTATTGCTTATTTAATATTTTATTTTTTATTCTCATTTTTCATATTAATGTGATTCAGTGCTTTTCACTCTAAAAAATTTTGTGCAAACCCAACAAAAAAAATAACACAAGAGTTTGGATCAATGTTTTTCAGTTGTGACAACTTCTAACCAAATTAAGTTCATCCAACAAACTATATTGATTTTAGACAGATGCCCTTTTTCTTTTAATTAAAAAGTAAAAAATCTTGTTCATAATTGAAATTATTAAGTTGTCCCAACTATTATTTTAACACTGATTTAATCATAGACATGGTTGAACAAAAACAAAATCATTCCACCTTTTACACAATTTTCTATGCAAATTAATAGCAAGAGCTGATCTTGCTTCTCCAATGAAATGCCTTTTGAGTAAAACAGCATTTATTTCTACTTCTCTTTGAGCCTAACTTAAGCAAAACCTCTTTATAACCTCCTCTATTTTAATTCAACATCATTCATGTAGCCTCAATTTTAAAAGATCAAGTTAGATGACTGAACACATTGAACACATTTATTTTCAGCTTTTTAAACACCTGACACACAGAGTTTGAACTTGTTTGCATATGTTAAATGGTTCGGGAGCAGTCTTGCAATCCTGAACTCAACTGGTGTGGAAAAATTAAGTTATCTAGCCAATTGCTTTGACTCACGGTAACTTAAATATTTGTGTAAACAAATAAACACAGATATTTAAGTTAAAAATACACACAGTATTAAGTTAAAGTGCATTAAATTGAGTTGTGCCAAGAGATGCCATGAAAGATTTTTAGAGTGTTCTTTTATATGCTGAAATATAAAAGAAAAAGAGATCAATTGTTCTTCCGTAATGTACTGCAAACAACACACAACTGTTTTGTGCTATGCTATGTTGGTCTTCTGTTCTGTATACAATAAAAATAATAATACAAAACATGTCATAATTGTATACAGACATCCTTTGAAAAATAAAATGAATTAAGAAAACTAAATTAGAGGTATTTCGTACAGCCTGGAAGGATGGTATTCGAAAATACAGGAAAGCCCTAAAAACTTCTAGATCCGCCTACCTTTCATCACTAATAGAAGAAAACCAGCACAACCCTAGGTTTTTATTTAACACAGTGGCTAAATTTACAAAAAATAAATCGTCATTGACTTCTGATTCTGTATATCAGCATAGCAGTGATGAATTTATGAACTACTTCACATATAAAATCCAAGATATTAGAGAAAAAATTATAACAATGCAATCAGAAGTGAAACCCTCTGAACAAACTAACTACAGCGCCCTTAAGGAGAAAATGCTATTATTTTATACCGTAGACCACGATGAGCTGTCTAAAATCATTAGATCATCTAAATCAACAACATGCGTGCTAGACCCTATACTCAACTCAACTCAACTTTATTTATATAGCGCTTTTTACAATTTTCATTGTTACAAAGCAGCTGTACATAAGACATATTGACTATAAGCAAAACAATTAAAGTTGTACCTGCAAAAATAAGAAAAAGTTGGAAACAAAGAAGACAGACATACCCACATACAAAACACTCCACACACACAATATTCACAGGGACGCGCACGCAGACACACACATACACAGACAAGTACGCGCACACACACACACACACACACACACACA
>NC_079906.1:527526-610514 GCF_024868665.1 Triplophysa rosa | reverse complement strand
TTCATGGCCTGACCTGATGGTAGAGCGGAGAATGGGAAGCGGCGACCTGACAAGAGCTGAGATGATAGAGCTGGATAAAGAAGGACGCGGTCACCTGACACGTCTTCACCACAAAATTTCAAATGCTATTAGATTATTAATGATAATCTTAAATCTATAATTTACCTTATTAGTAAATTTATTTATTTTATTTAGCCTTGTTGTGCAAGCTCTCTGGAGCTTGTGCAGAGGCAGCAGCTTTTGCCAGAGTGGAACTGGAATCCCCTGGTTGGGCCTGGGTTCTCCTGAGGTTTTTTTTCTCGATTAGAGTCTTGGGTTCTTCACTACGTTTGCATACTGTTTTTTGCACATCTGCCCGGCCGGGGGGGGTTGCTTTAGAATTTTAAAGTTTTAATTAATATTGCATATAAGAATTTATAGTCTGTTATATTTGACCTGTGCTTCTCTCCTTTATCTTAAATGTGTGCTCTCACTGTGCGTGCGTGCGTGCGTGCGTGCGTGCGTGCGTGCGTGCGTGCGCGCGTACTTGTCTGTGTACGTGTGTGTGTGCGTGCGTGCGCGTCCGTGTGTGTGTGTCTATGTGTATGTGTGTTAGTACGTGTGCATATTGTGTGTGTGTGGAGTGTTTTGTATGTGGGTATGTCTGTCTTCTGTGTTTTCACCTTTTTCTTGTTTTTACAGGTATAACTTTAATTATTTTGCTTATAGTCAATATGTCTCATGTACAGCTGCTTTGTAACAATGAAAATTGTAAAAAGCGCTATATAAATAAAGTTGAGTTGAGTTCTCATATCCCCAAGGTTGATTTTCATCCATATATGGATTCTCTCAATTACATATGAAAAAGGGTTGAATTTAGTTAGAAATTGATCATTCTTGTAAACCCCTTTTTTTCATTTTCCTTCCGTTCGTTATGTTGTATTTGGATGTCTTGCTATCCATGTATGTTTCATGCTGTGTCTAAGAAACCTCAGTTTTCTAGTGCCTTGTTGCACATAATAAAACAAATCTGTTAGTTGAGTTTTATCAATCAGAAATTATATGTTGAGCCATTTTTTTACAAAATCCTGTTGTCGGTCCTGTTAAATATCTTTAAATACAGTAGCTTTTTTAAACACAGTAAATGTATTACCTAAATAAAACATGTACAGTATAATAGTAAAGCAACATGAGTGAATTATTTATTATTTATTTTCTTAAAAAATGGTTATACACCAAGCGCAAAATGTCAACCCAACATATTCTTTACCACATCATTTTAATTACAAATCAACCGGAAGGTATATATTGGGAAAGAATATACAAAGTGTACAAATAAAATAAATGACTAAGCTCCCATGCTTAAAAGGCAATTGACAACTATTACATTATTATTGAGGGACTTGCATGGTCTAAATTGGGGTACAAAACGATTAAACGATAAGATGAAACCAGTAAACCCCTAACCATACCCTGTCTTTGAACTTTATTGCTCCAGCAAAGAGTATAATGAAGTCTGATTTAACAAGACTCAGGAAAACATGCTGTTGTAATGCATGTAGATGAAGTTAACTATGCCCAAAAATACCTTGCAGATCTGGTTCGATAGCTCACTTATGGCATATTGTTGGATTTTCAAAATGTCCGCTAGATGGCGCCCTATACAGAGGCTACAGACCTCAAGTTAAAAACTAAGCTCATAAAGCCGCCATGAACTTGGACTTGATTGATTACATAATAATTGGAATTTCTTATATTGCACTCAGCGGTCATGAGAAATATTTGGCTGGCCTGTGCATGGGTGGAGGAGAACCAACACCACTTTGCTGAGAGGACTGAACTTCCGAAGTGATGAAGCAGTGTGGGACTTATTTATGAATGCATTTTATGAGGGTGAAAGGGGTAAAGGAAAAATCCGGGCTCCCTTCCTTTTCAGAGACCAGAGGACATGTCCTGTTTACACAACCCTCACTTGTGAATCTACTAGAATAATGAAGATATTGATATATTTTGTAAAATACCAATTTGTGTGAAAAAAGTGAAATATATTTATGATTTATATTTTTATTAAGGCATTTTATCTATAGTAAAGGTTTATTTGATGTTAGACGCACATTTTGGTAATACAGGTTAATAGAAACAAATAAATCCAGTAACACTTGTAGGACAGAGGAGTCTGTGACTATTACATTACATAATCTACTCTCAGATGTTGTTGGAGTGGATGCCTCTATAAGAAGACATTTGTGTGCATGTTGACCCTCTAGTCACGGCTGGACTAGTAGACTGGTTACTTATCGGAATATTGCACTACTACATGACGTCTATCTAAAAATACAGCCACATAATTCCTTTTAAATTATATTTACGAGCCTGTTGTAGAATGAAAACAAGGAAAGATTAGGTAACCTAGGTCGAACTTTATTATATAAATTAATCAGATTATTTTAAATTATTCACTTATAAACCGCAACCGTTAATGGGATGAAAAAAAAAGCTTTCACATGGTTACTCAGTCTATTTGCATAAGCAGACGCTTAAGCAAATTCAAAAGTGAGGAAAATAACGAAACAATTAATTCTATAATAGTTCAGCCAAAAATGAAAATTCTGTCATGAATTAGTTACCCTCAAGTTGTTACAAATCTGTACAAATTTCTTTGTTCTGAACACAAAGATATTTGGAAAAATGTTAGCAACTGAAATGACTGGGCCATCCTTGACTACCATAGTTGGAAAAATGACAATGGTAGTCAAAGGTGCTCCAGAACTGTTTGCTTACCTACATTCTTCAAAATATCTTCTCTTGTGCTCAACAAAACAACAAAATTTACATAATTTTTCCTGCTAGTCAATGGTGCCTCAGAACTTTCGGTTGCTAACATTCTTCCAAATGTCTTTCTTTGTGTTCAACCGAATAAAGAAATTCTTGTAATTCATGACAGATTTTTCATTTTTTATGTGAGCTATCGCTTTAAGGAGAAAATAATACGACATATGCTGAGATAGATACAAAGTTTCAACAGTTGTTAAAAACACACACACACATGCATATTTGACCATTCAGTATGTTAAATACTATGGACTTGTGAACTTTTTTCAGCTGAACCCCTTTGACCTAAATCATTTAGGTACTCCCCCGAGCAAGTAAATATTTAAATAATTTAATAGCACCTTTGCATGTTTTACTTCAAAAACATTTATTTGTTTTGAGGTTTTTGTTGGTAGTATTTTACTATTGTTTAACTATTGTTATTCCTAACAATTTCTTTCACTTCAAAGAAAACAACTTGTATGTGCACTTGTAGACATACAGTGTACCTCAGGAACCCCTCCAACTCTCTCATGAACCACCAAACCCTGGCTGCTGCTATGGACAATTAGAAACCGTGGAACATGTTATTCTCTACTGTCAGAAATATGAGGCAAAGTGGCGATTTTCGGTTAAAAAATCACACTGAGATAAAAATGCCATTTAATTTAATGGGAATTCTACAATGTAACTGAGGGTATTAATATCAACGATTTATTTTACAATATCTTAAAATGACTATAACTTGTGATAGAGGCTGCGAAGGGGATATTCTGATCCACACTCCATACCAGTTGGAGGCAGTATACGCCAAGTCGTTTGTCAACCACCAATAAAACCTAAAGAAGAAGCCGCACATTTCAAAACAAACATGGCGGCGCTGGTGGAGGGTGCTGCGAAGAGTGCACACGTGGAGAGAAAGAACCAGAAAAAGGTTATTAGATTCGTGTATGCATTTGAGTAAAAAAGTGTGTGTTTCAAGAAACGGAAATATTTTATTTATTTAGTAATATTGGAAAGTAATCTTAACGGAAGAGATGAGGCTAAGAATGCCTGGTTTATTACGTCTCGACATGTGTTCATGTCAGAGTGTATCAGTAAAGAATTTCTAAAGTGTCAAATGTGGAAATATTTGTTTATGTTTTGTAATAAAGCAGATGAGAAGATCTAAGAGCTCGATATTAGCAGAGGGTAATACTGTGATGCATATTCCTTTGCAGTAGTATTCACATGAGATAAACATGTAATAGTGGTCACGTCTCTGTGTGGATGATAATAACGTGTAAATAATAAATACAAGTAAGTAAGCAAGACAAGAAAATACATGTATGAACGGATTATGAAAACTATATTATTTTTCTCTCTTATAGCCAGTAAAGCGCTATTGGGAGAAGACAGAAGAGTTAAAGAACAGCGATCAGCCCACTTCAGACAGATCCATATCCACAGAAAATACTGCAGACAGATGTACATCCACAGAAAACACCGCAGACGGATCCACATCCACAGAAAACACAGGATCAGTCAAAAGAAGGAAAGGTGGACAGATCCCGTCAGGGGTAAGTAGGATTATTCTGGCAAAATGCAGGAAATGACTAGGGTAAACATACCTATTAAACTCATTAAAATCTACATTAAGACATTTTAGTGCACAACATATTGATTTTAGTACAAAAAGTACTGTTAAATTAAAATATTAGTCTCTCATACAATAAAATGTAACTTTATTTTAACCATCAAAAGTATTTTAATTAAAATACACACCATTAAACGCAAAAAGTTTGGCTGTGCTTAATGGGTACATCCCTGTTTCTATTAAGCTCACATCATGTTTAAATAAAAAATCTTGTTTATTTTAAACAACATATTAAAGGAATAATTGAAATACGTTTTATTTGAAAGTACAGAGTCGATCACAGAAAAAACTGACCACTAAAATAATGTATATTTACATATTAATGTTATACTTTCACTGGATGTTTTTTACTTTAAGATGTAGAGAACAGTAAAACACAAAAAATGACTTTAGCTGGATTTTCACAGGCAGGACCAAAATTATGTAGCCTCTCATTAAATGAATGTGAACTTATTAATATTTTTTGGACAGACCTGACTTATTTGAGATACGGTTTCTTATGGCTCCCTCTTTGAATGGAGAACATGCCTCTTTCATCTTTGGGCGAAAACTAATTCCATCTCTATTTCGTCATCTAAAGGATTTATAAATCATTTATTAATCATTTTATAAAGATTATCTTAAAGTGAAAACCATCTGTGATTATTTAAGTCTGTTTATTGGGTATTTACATAGACTTTTAATGGGGATGAGCTTAAAGGGAGCAGCAACAATTTTTAATGAATAAGTTTTACATTCAACTTAAAGGACAAGATTTTACAAAATAAATAATCTTGGACATGTATTACATTTTTACGTGGTTTGATATGAACAAAAAATATTGACAATATTTATAAAATGATACTTTTTCATGTTGACGTCACACTAAAGCTCTGTCATTCTCATAGTAGTGTACGCTTTAACCTCACATTAAAATAATATGAAATCTTTAAAAATGACAGCAGTGTGAAACCAAAGACTATCAATAAACTGTAAATTTATAATATTCTGAATTGTAAAGTACAATCCGATAATGTCTGTGAAGTAATATATTAGTGTAGCACACAATCTTATACAGCTAGTGAGCTGAAGCACCTGCTCTATTTGAAAAAACAATCTTTTGATTTAATTGTAATTGTTTCCCACATCCATGTTCCAGGTTATATAATACGTAAAAATTAAACATTAATCTCTTAATTTTGCCGTAAACAGTGATTCTTACCAGTGGCAATCCGTGACTCCTCTTCTGGGGAAGCAGTAATGTGAAGCTCGGCAAAACATGTATTTATCCCGTCATGTGTGTGGCGCGTCATGTCAAAATACTTGCCTGCTGCAGACACGTCGAAGGGTTTTTAATAAAAGAGATGCTCGCATGTGCTAGATACTCGCTTAGTCTCATGTGTAATCAGAGTTAAGTGTTAACGCAGTGTCTTCTAAACGCGAGCGTCTCTTTTATCATAAACCCTTTCGACGCGTCTGCAGCAGGCACGTATTTTGACATGATGCATGATGCACATAGGTTCACGTGAAGCGCTGAACATGTATTTTGAATTCCTGCTTCCCCTGTAGAGGCGGCACCGATCGCCACTGATTCTTACCATAAATAAAGGTGCACATTTAAGGGGCTACACTTTTGGTCCAAGTTCTCAGACAGCTTTCAGAATGGGCACCAGACAGCAAGAACACATGAACACTCATATCCCAGTGTGTAATTGTCAGATTGATTTAAAATTGCAGGAGGTATGTCATAACAAACACATCAATCGCTTAAGACAGTGGTTCTCAAACTTTTCAGATCAAGTACCACCTTTAAAGCGGCCGTGCAACGGTGTTTCATGCTTCTGACTTCTTTACAATGTTAAACGTGCCGTCTTCTCATGCTTAACATGGTCAACTTGTTAAAAAATGAGTTGGGCGTATTACGTAGTATTTCTGTGCTCGATACACTCCCCCAGCGATAGTACAGGTTTCGGGAAGTTTTTTTCGAACATATAAAACTGTTTCGTAACAATTTTTCTTAGTCCCTTATTGGACAATTCTCCCGGAAAAGCATGCGGCACGCCCACACGGCAGCAAGGAGAGCAGGAGAAGGAGCATGCGCAGACGTCACTTTCATTTGTGTGCAGGAGAGAGAGAGAGAGCATACGTTCGCGAAGTTCAGGTGTTTGTTTGTTCACTACATTTGGGTGATGAATGTTATATAAACGGTGGATATAACGCTGGATTTGGAGATGGTTTGAAACTGATATATGGAGCCGTCCCAGCGCTAAAAGATGCCGGACATGAACCGCATGCGATGAGTGAAACTGATGTCTGTGTTTTGTTGGCAATTGGTGCGCACGTGCTTTAGTTCAGCCTACCCCCCTCCCCCCCGAACACGCTGTATGCTTTCGGAAATAATCGTACAGCTGTATCCATCTTTTATAAATGTGATCAAACTAAATACTCTTTGAAGATACGAAGTATGCAATACTACTCTATAGGTACTCAAGATTTATATGAGATTGGCAGAAACCGCGTGTGTTATGGCAGCTTTAATAAAATGAATTGTTCCAAGTACCACCTAATGACCGCCATAGAAAACACATGCATAAACACTCAAATTAATAGTAGAGCTGTGAATCTTTATCTTTACACCTCCAATTCTAATGTATTATTTATAATGCAAACAGTTTTTTTATTTACCAGCTACTAGCAAAACACTTTTCTGTAGTGCACTGTAAACAGGGCTCTCTAAATGACTTTTATGGGGGATTTATTAACTTTGTGGGGAGTTGCAGAAAGACTACAAAGCTATATTAAAGACAAACAATGTGGAAGGAATATTTAATATAGACATCAAGTATGATCATACATTATTTTTTCTTTTTTTATAATCTGAGCTCAAAGATGGAAGTGTGCTTAATGGGTACGGAGTTTAATAGGGACGTATTCCATATATCTGCATCTACCTTTCTTCATAGAGACCTCATAAATCACCGCCATGAAAAAATACTATCATATAATTTAGGGATTACTATAGGTAATTTCCTTAAATAGTGTATTTATATGTACGGTATGGCCTACTACAGAATTTACTAGTTTTTCAGTTTACTATAATTAATACCACAGAATAATATAGTGTTCATAGCATAGTAAAATAGTGTATTCAATATTGTAATATACACAGTGTACTACATTTTTAAAGAACTTTTAAAGTAGGATGCATGGTTGGAACACATTTCTGCAGTTGGTCCAGCAATATTTTGCAAGAATACTAGATATTTTATGCATTTCTAAAATGTCAATTGTAAAGCTGCTGCTAGCAGCAATGCAAAAGTGTGAAATATGCTCTAGAAATACATCTGCATTAAGTATCAAGGTTTTCTTTTCAGCTTTGTGTGCTTTGCTTATTTTGTGTACTTTTGGACTACCGTACACTAGTGTATAACTGACTTCAAGACTAATGGGTCCATTACCTTCCAATGTATAGCTTTATTGTGCCATTTAAAAGTGCTGCGATGTCTTTTGTGGATGCTGTACTTGATTTAAAACATAGGGTGAAGCCTCTCATTGGTTGATGTTATTCGTTTAGAAAAAGGACCCTTTCCCTGGTGAGGCCCCTATACCACAGGAACAGCTTCAGAAGTACCAGAGAGGAAGTAAAAACAATGTGGTGAGTCTGCATACACATAAAAGTGTTCAACTTATGACTTGTGCATAAAGTTTTACATTTGAAATGATTCATGAAATATTAACAAAGATGCTGTAGAAGTCTTGTTTGTTAAATAATCTAGTTAAATACTGCAAATAATGTTTCATCATAAATGGGACATTATTTTGATCATTTTCATGATAATTCCCATTACTGTAAGGTTTCTGTCTCTGGATGTTTTTACTGTAATATATCAATGTAAATGTTTCTGTCTCTTGACACAATGTTAGATCAGTAATGCAGTACGGTGAATACTACCATGATAGGAATACAACACTTATATATAGTATAATAAATATATATAATAATTTATGTTCTTTTCTTTATTTGCATTACAGAGATAAGAATTGAGTGCTTGATTATTCAATTGTACTAATATCACAATGAATTAAATTAGAATAATCAAGCATGGCTTACGTATCTTTATATACACTGGTAATATTTACTTTTGACTTCATTGATATCTTCTCGAGAGGCTGGATGCACCCAGCATTCTCTGACTTGGACACTAGGTTGCATTCTGAATATTTTGTGACTCTAAATAAAGCAATTTCAATATGTATTATGAGCTTTAGTCTGATAGAGTCACTGACAGTTGTAGCGTTTATTTCATGCCCTTGTTGTTTTGCTTTGTTTTTGCGTTCAGCCGAAAGGGGCTCAGCGGAGACTTAAGGAGGCCATTGCCTGGTCTGAGACGGTGTCTGAACTTGCACAGAAACAAGCCGCACGATATGATCTACTACTACCAGAGGATGCTGGGTAATATACTTCACTTTGACTCTTCTTGTCACGCTGACCATATATCCTGACAAAAAGGCATTTGAGGAAAAAATCTGTGATTAAAGAAATGAGACAGACTTGTCTCATCCATCAGGTCTCACATGCTGGTTTGTGAAACATTACACCAGATCAGATCTCTTGTGGTTCATGGAAGTCATCCAATTTTAGAACAGCATGAATACATGAAGTTTATGACAACATTTTCAATTTTGTGAACTCAACTTTTTTCCTTGAATAATTTAAACACACTGGCATACACATGCAAAGCTGATCTATGTCTCTCCGTCATCAGATTCCTGGAAGGAGACGAGGATGAAGACACATGCAGGATCTCTCAAGAGGACATAGCCGATGCGGTTGACATCACTTCTGGATCAAAGGTGATATAAAAGGCAGTATTTCTTCTGAACACTTCTCTGAACTACAGCCAGTACAGTATTTCTGTGTTTGAGTATGTATATGGTGTCTATGGCTACCGGAGATGAAGGAAAACTGGTTCGTTGGTCTTGATGCAGTATGTTGGTGATGTTGTGCATGTTTGGAAATTGCGCAGACCTCACCTCGCCTTTTATGTCCTGCGTCAATGAAAATCACAGTTGGTAACATCTCGCGTGTTCAGCTCTGTTAATGTGTTTCTCTCCCCACAGTATTTCAACTTACATCTTTCCCAGTTTGGACCTTATAGGCTGGACTACAGCAGAACTGGACGGTCAGTGCTTAAAAAGTATTTTTGAGTAGTAGGTTAAGTTAATATACTATGAGGATTTCAGTTAGCGTACAAAATGCAGAAGTATACACTTGAACACCAACATTCATAATGAATGGATAGACAGATGTATGTGTGTTAAATGTTGAAACATTAATTACATTTATGCCAATACCGAAATAGATGAAAATATACGTTTTTTATACCATATACCATACATACAACCTTGACATTTTTGTCTTTATAACAGGCATCTGTTATTGAGTGGAAAACGAGGTCATGTGGCCTGCATCGAGTGGCAGTCGAAAAACCTCACATGCGAGATGAACGTCATGGAAACTGTGAATGACATCAAGTGCGTGCACATTTCCATTTTCAGTCCTAAAATAACGTGTTGCTATATGTGACCCTTGACCACGAAACCAGTCTTAAATTGCACGGGTATATTTGTGGCAATAGCCAACAAAACATTGTATGGGTCAAAATGATGGATTTTTCTTTTTTGCCAAAAATCATTAAGGTATTAAGTAGAGATAGTTTGTCAATTTCCTACTGTAAATATATAAAAACTTTATGAGTGGATCCAGAAAAATTGCTAACAAAAATGGCCAGAACAAACTTTGCTCGATGCTTCCCGCTCTTTGAGAATTACCCACTCAAGTTTGGTATCCATGTAAATCTTAGAATTTCATCCACTCTCCACCACGTCACTACAGCGATAAGCCAATAGAGAGCGTTAAAACAAACCTGTTTCTTCATAGCAATGGCCTGCTACAGCATCTCTGATTAACAACTTCAAAGGCGATCTTCTCAATATGTTTATTTTTTGCACCCCCAGATTCCAGAGTTTTAAATAGTTTTATCTCTGCCAAATATTGTCATATCCTAATAAACCTTACCATGCATCAATAGAAAGCTTATTTACTCATTCACGATGTACTGTATATATCTGAATTTCGAAAAATTGACCCATGCGACTGGTTTTGTTGTCACATACCTGTATATTCTGATGTGATGTAAATGCTGTGCTGTACCATCAGGTGGCTCCACACAGAGGCCATGTTTGCTGTGGCACAGAAGAAGTGGCTCTACATCTATGACTCGGAAGGCATCGAGCTCCACTGTGTGAAGAAATTCAATGACGTCTTGAAAATGCAATTTCTGCCCTATCACTTCCTGCTTGCTACAGCAGTGAGTCAGCAACGTATTTTTGTTTGTTTATGCTGCACCCAATTCTGTACCCAAGTCAATAATTCCCAAGTAACCTATTGACGGCAGGTCCATATCATCATAATACGATTTATTATTTACGAGAAATCTGGTTCGCAGTCAGACATCTTGCATCTCATCTCAAGATGGTTTTCACAAGTCATGTCCACCAATAACTTTAGGGCGACTTTGAATATCTCATCCCTTTGTTCATTTCTTTACCTTTCAGAGCGCCACGGGCTTTCTGCAATATCTAGATGTGTCGGTGGGTAAGGAGATCGCAGCCATCTGCACGAAATCTGGACGCCTAGACGTGATGTCACAGAATCCCTATAATGCAGTTATTCACCTGGGCCACTCAAACGGTACCGTAAGCCTGTGGTCGCCCAATCAGAAAGAGCCACTTGTAAAGATGCTGTGCCATCGGGGCGCCATTCGTTCCTTAACAGTGGATAAAACCGGCACGTGAGTATCGCCAAATACTAACGCGCACACCACAAATGAGCCTTCAGCTCTTAACTCTGACGATAAACGATACATCTTTGTTTACTGCAGGTACATGGTGACGTCAGGTCTGGATAGAAAGCTAAAGGTGTATGATGTTAGAGCTTTTAAACCTCTTCACTCTTATTTTCTGCCTGCCGGAGCCTCTTGCTTATCTCTGAGCCAGAAAGGACTGCTCAGTGCTGCCACTGGAGATATTGTACAGGTGGGGAACTTGTGGGAGTGTGACGTTTTCCTGGATTCTTTGTTCTTAAAATAGCCCTGAAATCAGATCAGTCGACAACAGTGTTGTTTCTGGACTGACAAACTGACATGTGTTAATCACGTTAAACACATAGAAGGATGTTTACTACTTGGGTTGGGCTGTATGACAAACTGAGCCCTTCCCTTTGTACCAGGGTTAAAAATTAACATTTTGCCCAACCTGCAGTTTTTATTGCGTGTTAGCATGAAACAGGTCATTATTATTTCAGTTAAAGCCTCCTATTCAAGTCCAGTCTTGGTCTGTCACAAAAACATAGGGGTGTGATCATCCTCACGCAATTGTCATGATGGGGTGCTGGGCCCGAAATTGCGACCTTTTTCATCGCATATGCTCCCTAAATTTAACCTGTGCGGCCTCAAAATATATTTGGGAGCATTTGTGCGAGTGCACATTTTGTTGTGGTGCGACCTGTCTTCATGACTGTACAGAACACTCTAATAACTGCACAAAGTATGTGCGTGCTGTGAGCTACAGTGACCGGCCCGCCCATTTATAGACAACCTCAAGTTGTTCCAGACCTTTGTAAATTTCTTTGTTTGGTTAAACACAAAGAAAGATATTTAGAAAAATGTTAGCAACTGAGATTTCTGAGGCACCATTGACTACCAGTAGAAAAAATGAGAATAGTAGTCAAAGGTGCCCTGGAACTGTTTGTTTTCCTAGATTCTCCAAAACATCTTATTTTTATTGAATACAAACTATACAATAATTATTTCTACTATGGTAGTCAATGGTAAATTTTCATTTTTGTGTGAAATGTCCCTTTTGAGTGTAAGGAAATTTTGCATTTTTGTCACCACGTAGGGTTTCAGAGAATCGAAGCTTCAGACTGTTGTTGTTGCGATACCATTTGTGTAAAATGGCTGTCAACTTAAAAAGTCCATTTTTAACCGAGTATCAGAAGTCATTTGACACTTTCCAGAGCCATTCTAAAGGATATCATACTCAAACATTATTTGCATTATTTTGTGTCTATGTGTAGGTTTATCAGAACGTTTGGGGAGGCAGTCCTGTATCCAAACCCTACATGGCCCATCGGGTGCGAGGGCAGGTTTGGGGTCTTGCTTACTGCCCCTTTGAGGATGTTCTTGGAGTTGGACATGGAGAGGGCTTTACCAGCATGATTGTTCCAGGTCAGACATAAATAATGGAACTACTAATTAAAAATGGTTCATTTTACCCAATAATCTTGTGCAGAACCATGTATCTGTTTGTTGGGGTATCACCTTGACTCTTATTAAGTCTTGCTTTTAAAGCTTAAGAATCTGAACACTATCATGAGGTTACAGTGCCAAGGGAGCGGAGTCTTTAATATGTTGCATGTTGAATCTGTCTTGACCAGGTGCGGGAGAACCAAACTTTGACGCTCTTGACACAAACCCGTACCGCAGTGCTAAACAGAGGCAGGAATGGGAGGTCAAGGCTCTTCTAGAGAAGGTGCAGCCCGAGCTGATAGGTTTGGACCCCGGGCAGCTGGGGAAAGTGGACCAGGCCAGCTTTGAGCAGAGGCACAAGGAAAGAGTGGACATTTTGGTTAGTTCAGCATTCATATGTACAGGTCACAAGTCCATGAATGTGATTTTGCATGAGGACATTGCAGTCTATTTTTGGGACTATTGTAAAATAAAATATACACAACATGTGCTTTCAAACACTGTTTTAGTGGGTATTTAGGTGAACACTTGTGCAGTGTGCGCATGTCAGCAGATTATATGGGATTTGAAGCTTGTCATGTAAACACGCACATCAATCAGATCACTTAATTTACCTTTCATGTAAACACTACATTCAGATTGCACAATCTGATTAAATTCGATCCGATGTGTCCATGTAAACGCAGCTAGTGTATTTAAAACCTGCTCATATGCGGCTTATGCATATACACAGCAGTTGCAGGTGCATAAATACTGCTATATGATTATGATATTGTTTAAACCCTGGTGATGA
Source organism: Triplophysa rosa (assembly GCF_024868665.1). Taxonomy (NCBI): domain Eukaryota; kingdom Metazoa; phylum Chordata; class Actinopteri; order Cypriniformes; family Nemacheilidae; genus Triplophysa; species Triplophysa rosa. The sequence continues at coordinate 597,004 of NC_079906.1, read as the reverse complement.
ATGACTGTATGTAGTACATGTAGGTGGCTCATTGAAGTCACAAATGCAACAAAAATGGCAAACAGTGTTACAATATTTTGTCCATTTTTTTGTGGTTTGATCTTACAGAGTTCTGACAGCGTGTATTTGTGTTCTTCTCAGGGTTATGATCCATTGGCAAAAGAAAAATTTAAACCAAAGGCAAAGAAGAAAGGACGAAGCTCTGCTGGTGCTATAGAGAAACGAAAGAGGAAAGTGGCATACGAGGATCAGAGGGTATTTACTTATTATTTCTGTTTCTCATTTACCGTTAATTACAGGTCGAATGCACTAGGGCAGGGGTACTCGGGTCAAGAGAGCACCACATTCCAACCATGTCTCACACAAAGTGCATGCAAAACTAATAATAATAAAATAATAAATTAAATGCAACAAAACAATTCAGGACTGATGTATTACAATGAACTGGACTAATTCTTCAGTTTAACAGTCTTGTCACATTGCTGATTTTATACACAAATTAAAATTTTGTTTGTACATTTGACATGGTTAATTTTTGTTCAGTTTGCGCTTTTGACATTGTCGTTTTGTGTAATTTAAGAATGATCAGGATCATTTTTCACAAGTTGCTTGTCTTTTTATGGACAGGCCTATATAATGGCTAAATGTTGTTCTTATGACGGAACAAGGTTTCTTTATGTATAATAAAAGCCAGAGCAGCCAAAAGTGAAGACAACTTTTAGCTTCAATCTTGAGCCTCTCTAGTATATAAGGGAAACAATCTCTAATTGAAATCTGGTGTCTGTCGCTGTTCAAAACCTCTCAGGATGTGATTCGACAAAACGTGGAAGAGCAAATGAAACGGCAGAAGGAGAAATCCAGTGAAAGCCAGCAGTTGGGGAAGAAGTCAACACTCGACCGTTTCAGAAAACAGGACAAATAGCATTCAGAGCACATGGACACCAAGTGTGGTCATTTCATAACAAAAATCTATGGATGTCATTTTTATTGTTCGCTGAGTGTTGCTTGTTAAATAAAATACCTACACAAGCCACCATAATTGTGAAAGTTTTTCTTAAAACTGATTTCAATCGTTAAAATGGTAACTTTTTATGTTTGAGTTAACATGCCATAAGTTCCATTATTTACATTACCGTTATTTAATTATTAAATTTAAATTTAATTATTTAAGCAGTTTACATGCTCTAGGGTGCGTTTCACTGACAGAAGTGCTACAATAACCATGCATGTTAAGTAACCGACCGAAAATGCACCGCTGCTGACGTTTTGTGCATGATATATTGAAATTGAATTTGTCAAAAAACTCAAAATGATTTGCTGCATCCGGGTTACCATGTGTTATTAGTTTTGAGAGGTTGTTGTCTGGGAATAACCAACCTGCAAATGTCGCTGGCCAATCAGAATCAAGCATCCCAATGAGCCGCGTAATAAAACAATTTGGACAAATGCAAAAATCACACATGCAGCTGTTGACATAAAACTACTATGTATGTTCAAAAGATATGAAACTGAATGTTGAGTAGTCACAGATGGTGTTATCTGCAATCTGATCGTTAACAGGAAGGGCAAGATGAAGGAATTTCCTTCTTAAAACTACTGAACTTGAAATATGTATGCAAATGCTAAAAGTATGTGTGCCGCCTTTTCTAATGAATGCGTTTTGGCTATTTCAGTGGAACAACTTGGATTGCTTTGGCTTTCATTTTCAGGACGTGTGCGGGTCCAATGTTGTTTAGTGACCAGCGTTCTTCAAAATAGCTTTTGTGTTCTTCAGAAAGATTTTTTTGTATGTTTATGGGTGAACTATCACTTTAAGGAACGCAGAGAATGTTCCAGAATGTGGAAAGGACATTCCATCTGTATCACTCCAGTTTGTGGGAGTATGTTTTCTATACCAGCGTGACAATGCTTCAGAGAGGTTTTCTGAGTCTGGTGTGAATATGAATGCAGAAAGCATCCGATTCATTGCTCAACACCAGAGCCTGACCTCACTTATGCCTCGCGTATTGAACGAAGGTAATTGATGCTTTTTGCTGTGAATAGCATCATTAAGGTCAGGCATTGATGTTGCCGGATGAGGGCTGGCTTTCAGTCCGTGTTTCAGTTCACCTCACAGCTTTTAATAGGACTTCTGTTCTGAGCTTTGAATGGGCCAGTCAAGTTCTTCCACATCAGAGTAAAACATTTTTAAGGACTTTGTTTTGGCCAAACTGTTGAATGTAGCAAAGACGGAGGCATAGATTTCTCTAGAATGGCAATTTTTTGGAATGTGTCTATACGCAAACATCTGAAATTGTTTTTCTTGTGCAAATTTACTCATTGAACATTTTCATTATCAAATGTTTGTTTTTCTGCTAATGCCCCAGGTTCTTTTCCATTTACAGCCACAATAACCTCAAATATAAACTCATTTCAGTGTTTGCTTTCAGTTAGATTAAATAATCGAGACATTTGGTTGTGTTCTTCAAAAATATAGTTTTATTGTGCTATACCTTATTTTGTATGTCCAAGAAACCACTGTCCAAGTAACCCACTAGTTACCCACTCAAAAAGGAATGGGTAATAGCAATAATTTGCATAGTGGGATGGCATACAGGAGAAGCACATGGATGAAAGCCAAGGGGGTACGTCTCTTTTCCCGAACAGCAAAAGTTAAACCCCAAACCTGTGTCAAGAGTGGATTCATTGACTGTCAACAGCGTTACATAAATAAGATGACTGCAAATTTGAACAGGAAATGATGAGTGTAAAAGTCTGTTTCTAAACATCTGTCCTCAGTAGTTCTATGCTTCCGTGTTGAGTACAGGTCCAAAATGTTGAAAACTGTCAAATAACTTACTGTGTACTGTTACCCAGAAATAAATCCAAAACCAGGCAACATTGAAATTGGCTTTATGCTTGTATTTTGAGAAAACGTCCCATTTGTAGAATAACCCAGTAGCAGTGGGTTTAATTTTTGTTTATTTCTCCATTCTCTTTATGTATAAAACTATAATTGTGTATGTAAATCGTGGTTGTGTCTCTCTTACCTACTGCATGCATTTTTGGTGCACTAAATGAACTTTAGATCAATGGGTCTGTTAAATATTTACAGTCAGCTGGACAAATGTCACTGTTACATAAGTGACCGTTTTCACTGGTGAGGTGAAAAGAGACCGAGCATGTCATGCTATATTCCTAACAATGCATTTCTTACATTATTTCTGGTACGGGGAATGCATTTTATTTAACCCTCATGTTGTTTAAAAGCTGTCTATGTGAAGCTGTTTTCTTTTTGGCTGAACTATCCCTTTAAATGTGTTGCGGCTCGCAGTGACGGCAGTGTTGCGGCTCGCAGTGACGGCTCGAACTCAGTTAAGGCTTATGCATAATGTGTTGTAAGTTTTAAAACACAAAAGGCACATGCTGAGTATAGCAAAGAACAAAACAAAACAATCAAAAATAAAGTTGCAGTGCATAGTGTGCCTTTGTAAACAAAAGGCTATTCATTTGTGCTTTCTTAGGTCCTCTAAACTGGAGTGCATACCTGCATTATAATTTACGAATCTTTATAATACTACAGATTTTCTGTTGAGTGCAACTTCATCATGTGCTCGTTTTACAAGCTCTTCCCCAACAGCGTCCCCAAAAGTGCTCTCACTTTACACACACCAAGGGAGGTTCGCACACCCAACCACGAACAAGGGGCTGTGGAGTGCACCTCCGTCCAGTAGCGTAACATGTCCCCTGGCTTGGTATGGTGCACAGACACCATAGTCTGGTAGCAACAACGGCCGTATGGCACAGCCGGTCCTCCGGAGAAGAGTGGGGAGTGGGCAGGTGTAATGCCTGCTCTGTGCACACATATACCCACAAACACGTCCTCTGGGAGCAAAGGTCTGGTTAGGGTTATTGCAGCAGCCGCTAGGGACACTTTTAGCACTGCAGGCCGAGATAGCACGTATGCCGTCCCGCTGCAGTAATCTGGAAAAACCGTCCCGGTGTATGTGTATTCTGACGTGAAGTGCTTGCTGTGCGGGTTGCGGTCCGGCGCCACCTGCATGTGAACGCGTCCCAGATAAAGGTCTGCGAGTTCATCCTCGCTCGTTTTAAAGCTGAGGTCGAGATAGTGAAGCAGCGCACTCGGGTTGAACATCACGTCGTCATCCACCTTAGCCAGGAAGCGAGCCTGCGGACAGAAACGGCGTGCCCAACCCAGCATGGCGAGAGTTTTCAGGGTCAAGTTTGCGTAGGTGTCAGTGAAGCGGCCCTGTATCAGGTCTCCGCGCTCCTTTGACTCTTCGATCAATTCTTTGCCAAGAACCAGGTCAGATGACTGACCCACCATAAAGAGGGTCATGACACGGTGACCTCTCACTTGCACTTCCCCGCCCCAGGTGTCCCGAATAGCTTGGCGAGCCTTTCTGTTGGCAGGCGCGGTTGCCACCAAAGTGACGAGGTAAGGTTTGGCGCGCTGGCAGACACGAGAGCTCGGCATAAGAAGGAACTCTTCGGAACGGGTGGGCGGGATACTCTGTGGAAGAACCGCTCTGTGAGGACCTTCTGGTCTGCTCATTCCCAGACAGGTTACCCATGATTCAATTACGTCAATGAAGAGTAAAGCGAGCAGGGAGAGACAAATGACGATCATGAGGAAATAATGGCCAAGTCCTACTTGCTTCCACAGACGCCCCTTGCAGACCCTAAAACGGTAGCCCACCATGTATACAGATGGAAGAAAAATCACTTTAATCTCAGATCCAGTGAGCTCATCTAAAAGGTAATAAGGGCATTGACCAACACAACATCATGGCAAATCGTAACTATTTTGTATGAATTTGTACAATCTTATTCATATGTTTGGGTAGGATCTCCTGGGTTAGGCCATGGGTCTTTGTTACTGCCTTTCCCTCGTTTTTGTACGATTCACCACGTCCAAAAATAGTTAGGACTTTCCGTGAGTTCAGGCTGAATTGATGGTGTCCAATCTGCTTTTCGCTGTCTGCGCTGCCATCTGCAAGAGGAAATAAACACAACACTCTTAAAAATAAAGGTGCTTCAAAAGGTTCTTCGATGCCATAGAAGAACCTTTTTTTGTCTAAATGGTTCTATAAAGAACCTTTAAAATCCGAAGAAGGTTTTTTGTGGCGAAAAAAGGTTCTTCAGATTGGTTCTTTAAAGAACCTTTGACTGAATGGTTCTTTGTGGAACCAAAAATGGTTCTTCTATGGCATCGCTGTGAAGCGTTCAGGTGGTGTTCAGGTCATAGGGATGCACCGAAATGAAAATTCTTGGCCGAAGCCGAATAAAAATGAAAATTCTTGGCTGAAGCCGAATAAAAATGAAACACTTGGCCGAAGGCAGAACACCGAACATGGCTTTGTGTATTCTATTTATTTAGCCATTTTTTTCACTATTGCATAAACTGAGTGGTCAAATGGCTTTTTATATTTTGTCTTGCTTTTCAATATAATACAATATAACTTCAAATAAAATTGAGCAGAACAAGTAGGCTAAATTAAAACAAGAAAATTGAGCCCTCTCACTTCTTGAATAGCACACATCTGTGTGACTGCTGAAAGAATGTACTGTACTCGGTATCCCTACAACAAAACACTTAGTTAAAAAGTGTCATTCAAGCTAAAAATACTAATAAACGAAAACTGTTGGATTATTATAGGCTACATTGCAAAATGATTTAAAGAAAAAAAACATCCATGCAAGCAATTCTGACTGACAACCATTTCAGTTCACATCTCTTCTCCAATCTCCGCCCACAAAAGATGACTGTCATTGTTCTCTCTGAAGGTGCACTCGTGGCCGGTGTCCTGAAATGTCATCCTACCCGTCAGATTGTACCAGGCATGCACGCATCAATATTACGTCCTTTTTTGTGTTGTAAAATCATCCTACCTGTTAATTTAATACTGCTACGACAATCGGATAGGGTATTTTAATTGTTAAATCATTCTACATATTTATTTATTACTGGTAGGAAAATTTGATAGGGTATTTTGCACTGTAAATTAATCCTACCTGTTTATTTTATCCTGCATATAATCTGATATGCTTTAAACTTTTTTACGTGTTTATTTTAAGATGGTACGACTATCTGACAGGGTATTTTACATTGTAAAATCATCCTACTTGTTTATTTTGTCAATGTGTCGATCAAGTTTTGCCCTGCGGTAATAAAATCTAACAGGCTAGGACAATTCGACAGAACACCGGGATGCACAGAACATACTTTGACAAGTTGTTTAGTAGCCTACATGGAATTGTGTGCACGGCACGCGACCACTGTGATATGATGTCATTGCGAGCGGCGGGGCTACTGTCAGACCGTCCTTGAGCATACTCATCACGGATTAAGCGCGGACGTCCGAGTTCGACACATGCGCAATACAAATGAGTTCCCACCGGTAAAGACGCTTTCATTCAGAAATTAACTTCCGTGCTGTGTCTTTCTCTGACACTTAAAATTTTAATTTAATTTAAATTTAAGTGTGCTTTATTGGCATGACAAAATGTACATTCGTATTGCCAAAGCATTTGCAGCTGGGCTGCGTACAAATAGGGCAAGTATGTATACAAACGAAAAGAAAGATAATTATAGTAATAAAATAAAATAAAGTGTGATGTACAGTATGTAGTGCAATTTAAAGTGGTTTTTAATATATGTAAATATATAAAAACAGAAATAGAGTAGATTTACAAAAGCAAAATATACATTTAAGTAGCAGAATAAAGGGCTATAATAACATAATGTTATGTACATATTGGAAGCATCAGGTCAGGGCAGATTCATTGTTTTCTCTTTTGTTGTGCAGCTAACACACAGCAGTCCTTGTGTTCTCCTAACAGACACGGCAATTTCTCATCGTTTGACAGACTTTCGGACGTCTGGTGTATGGACTTGATTTTTCCATAAAACATTGTCCGTATGTCCGTGTATTTTGTGCATTCTGTTAGGAAGTGGAGTTCTGTCTCGATGTTGTTGAGATCACAGTGTGGACACAGTCTCTGGTCCTGTGGCAGCCATGTTTGTCTATGTCTGCCCGTCTCTATAGTGAGTTTATGTCCACTGAGTCTGTGTCTTGTCAACGTGCCTCTTAGTTTTTGATCTGTCACTGTGTACAGGTAGTCTGCTGTATTCTCTCTTTAGGGCCAAATAACATTCCATTTGACTTTGTTGTTTTGTTATGGTTTCCCATGTGATATAGTTTTGTTTCATTTATGCTGTAATTGTGTTGAGTGTGATATTGTTGTGGTTGAGAGCATCATGTTAGGACTGAAACATCAGGACTGAAGCTCTGGACCAGCTGACAGAGAGAATTAATTTCTGTGCTCATCTCGTGGTGTTTCAGGGCTTTTTAATGATACGAGTGAGGGTCACTGTGTTTTAGATGTTTCCAGAATTTGATTGCCCTTTTTTCTATCTTTAGTGGATATTTGCCAAATTCTGCCCTGAATGCATTGTTTGTTGTGTGCCGGTGGACTTGTAAGATATTTTTATAGAGTTCTGTATATGCAGGCTCTCAATTGGACGTTTTTCCCATTTAGTAAAATCTTTTGTCAGTGGACCCCACACTTCACTGCCATAGAGAGCAATCACTTCAATTACTGATTCTAATATTTTCAGCCAAATTCTAATTGGGATTTCTATAGGACATTGACGTTTGATGTCAATGTCCTCTCTCTCTCTCTCTCTCTCTCTCTCTCTCTCTCTCTCTCTGTGTCTCTCTCTCTCTCTCTGTGCGCTGGTTGCTGCTTGATCATATCACACGTCATTGTGATATGATCAAGCTTTTTTTTGCCATTTTCGGCCGAATATTGTCAGTTGCCGAACATTCGGTGCATCCCTAAAAAAGATGATGCAATTCATTGTTTTTTCAACTTCAGATATTTATATTTAATTATATTTTAGCTAGACATTTTTACCAAAAAAGCAAATTGCACCTTTTTCCTGAATTTGGTATAACAAAGATAAATTTGCATAAATTATTTTATCATATTGATTTAAAAGTCTAATAACATGTGGGTCCACTAGATCTGCGAACACTGGCTGGGAACATGAACACTACAAGGATTAATTATTTTGGTTATTTGTAGTAAACCATGGTTAATGTTGATAAGATGTATATTACCTTATAACGAATTAATGAATTTATTGCTTCATTATTTATATCAATCTTTTCATGTAGTTTTTTTTTCAAAATCAAAATTTCTAACTCAAATATCAAATGCTCAGAGTAACTGACAGTCTTAAAATACTGAATTGGCTTCTATTTGGCTATCAAAGGGCGTGCCAAGCCCATATTCTTTATTTCTATTAACAAAGCCATGGGCAGCCACAGAGACCGGTGAGATTTCACCTCTGAACACACAGATCACACACAATTTTGACATATATTTACGGAAATAAAAAAATGTATTTGCTGCAAAAATCAAGACATTTACTGCAGCAGGGATTAAGTGAAGAAAATAGCATTGAGTCCCGTATGAAACATGACAGCGAGAAACAGTCAAGTGTCTGCATGCAAAACAGCAGCATCATCTATCAGTTATCCAGTCGCCATTTGTCTAGCAAATGAAACCGTCTGATACGATCATGTAGAATACGTGGCCAATGCAATTTAGCATTCTCAAATTGATTTTTTACGACATCTTATTCTTTCATAGTCTGAGGCAGAAACATTACCTTCACGATTCTTCTCGAATAAAATCCAGCCAATACATGAATGAATGAGGATTTCCAGGCCTTTATCGATGTCCGTTTCACCATAACGGCTTTCAATCCGATATTAAAATAAATCTGCGTGCCATACAGTCCGTGGGTAAATGTGAACGACTGCTTTTCTGGTAGTTGTTAAGGAGTTAGCGTGTCGCGATCGGCTGACAAAAATCTTATTTGCGTCCACTGTACACAGAGAGAGAAACAGTTATGTGCGTTAGACGAGAGGAACGTCACGATGCGATCTGCAGGCGGTGCAGTCAACGAGCCAAGTGTAAGCACGACCGTAGAAAACCCCACAAAACACTATGGGCGTGTTTGGCTTCTTGCGGAGCCGCATATCCATTGACGTGTGACATGTCCGTCTGCGCAGCACCAAATGAAGTCAAACTGAACGTACAGTATATCGCTTTTCACGGTGTGCATTGTTACAAAGCAGCTTTACAAAAATGTTTATAGTGTCTAAAATGTACTGGATTTTTTTACATTATTAAACTTTAAAAAGGACAGTCTCGAGAATTATCTAAACGGTTAAAAATCATGGAAAGAAAGAATTTGTGTTGTAATACAGTACGTATAAATAGTCCGCCTGGGAGCAATCCGTACGAACATTAACATTAGTAACTACAGGTGTTTTGTGTTTGTTTCATTTATGTACCAAACACGATTAAATAACAATGGTTCTAGTTTTGCATGGTATTTGTAGTAAATATATGGTAGATGGAAAATGGTAATGAAATATAGCCCTATAACAACCATTTATCATTTTCTTAAGGAAGGCCATAGGCGAGGAAACGAAGATGTTTAGCAATGGAGAAAGACCAGAGTCAAACAAGTGCTGAGTTTGGAATCCTGAACAACTGGCCAAACTGGAGCTTGGTAGGTCAGTTTTTGGATGCTTCTGAGAAAAAGACATTGATTTTAATCTTGACATACACCATAACAAAGTTAATAAACCTAGCTAATCCTTATGTAACGCCAAAATGGGAGAAATGGGAACTTAAAAAGGAAACAGGAGCTGCCCATGCCCACATATCAGTCCGCCTTAATTAAACAGGCACTGCTGTTGTTGGTCCTGGAGACCTGTATTAAAGGGTTAAATTATTTTTGCAATATTTGTGTATACTGTATTTAATCAATTCTGGTTGTAAATATTTTCTTTCCCTTCCTGTGTGTGTGTACGTTGTGGTTGATTCACACACACACACACACACACACACACACACACACACACACACACACACACACACACACACACACACACACACACACACACACACACACACAAACACACACACACACACACACACACACACACACACACACACACACACACACACACACACACACACACACACACACACACACACACACACACATGTGTATATGTATCTGTATAATACTGTAAATTTGCTGTCGTCTTTTCACCTTGAAAATAATATATAATAATATTCACATTCCTTGAAATAATATAGCTTTAAATGAGCTACTTATAACAAGCTCCTACTGTTATTGATCAGAAAAAGACTCATTTAAGGAATGATTTTATTGAACACACAGTAGTCAGATCATGATCATTTACAGCAATAGCAGGGCATGTTTCCACGGTTACCTACCTGGGGACACAGGAAGGGCAAGTTCGTCTTGTTGCTACTATGATTCAAGCTATTGTGGACTTTTTGCTTCCTCAAACTGTGACATTTTTGGGATGTCAGGTTACTTCAAAGGATTCTTAAGAATATTTTATTATACTTACTTCATTATAGGCCTCTCAAAAATCTCATGAATGTCAATTTGCTTTTTAGGCCGTAAAAACATTTTTGTAGCTCCCACAATTATTGCATCCCGATTGTTTATGTTCATCATTTACAGCAATAGCAGGGCATGTTCCACGGTTACCTACCTGGGGAAGTCAAGTCAACTTTATTTGTATAATGCTTTTTACAATTGTCTTTGTTTACAAAGCAGCTGTACATGAGAGATATTGACTAAGCAAAACATTTAAAGTTATACATGTAAAAACAAAAAAAGGTGAAAACACAGAAGACAGACACACCCACATACAAAACATTCCACACATACAAATGCGCACCCACATGGACATGCAGACACACGGACGTGCACACACAGACACGCACACACACACGCACAGTGAAAACCACACACACACGCACAGTGAAAAGCACACATTTAAGATAAAGGACAGAGAAGCACAGGTCAAATATTAAACAGACTATAAATTCCTATATGCAATATTAATTAAGTAAAACTTAAAAGTTCTAATTCTAAAGGAGCCCCCCCAGAAGCACGAAGGGCAAGGGCAAGTTCGTCCTGTTGCTTCTATGATTCAAGCTATTGTGGACTTTTTGCTTCCTCTAACTACACTTGACATTTTTGGGATGGCAGGTTACTACAAAGGATTCTTAAGAATACTTCATTAGATTTATTATACTTACTTCATTATAAGCCTATACTGCAAAAACTGATGTGTGAAAAATGACACGTTGTGTCAAATTTTAACACATGTTGGGAGTGTGTTCAGGGACATGTGTGCAAGCCATGTTAACACACAAACAGTGTCAGGTAATTTAAACAATGTGTAAACCATTTTAACACACTAAAGTGTGGAAATGTGCAAATGACTATAAATGGGGCCTCTGGATGGGTTAAAAGCAGAGGTCACATTTCGGGTATGGGTCACCATATCTGACTAATAGGTCACTTTCACGTCACTTCACTTTCATAACAAATTATTGTGTTGATATTACAATATTAAACATTACCAGCCATTTGTAAATAAAAAGGCAACAGTGACCTGTAAAAATGTTAACAATTTAATCAAGAGTCAATTTCGGCAGGGTACAGACCAATTCAGACAAAGCACAAAGAAGCACACAATAAATGATAAAGTTTTGAAACATTCTATTAACACATGTGTCAAACATTCATTGGTCTACATGTTAAACAAGGAACATGTTACAGTCTTCTGAGGAGACTTCTGAGGAAATTTCTCGTAAAAACAACCAGCTGCAATATAACAAAAGCCAGACACATTTAGACACCTTTAAAAAGATAAAACTTTTTAAATTGGATAAAAAAAACGTAATAAGACAATCTACAGTCTGGCAAACAACATTCTGGAATATAAACATTGGATCTAAATATAGTTCATTTGTATTAAAACCCAACAATATATCAAATGGCAAGATATATGCAGCATCACTCAGATGTCTTTTCATAGTCTGTTGTTGTACAGCATATGCAAATAAATGCACATTAAATACTTCACTGTAAGTACTCTTACAAAAATCACAACATACTGTGGTCTATTAGCTTGTAGAATATTACAGAGCCAGTTCTACAACAGTGTGCGCAAATAGTGCTGTTCAAAGTCAATTCATCATAGGTTGATCTCAGAATGTCTATAGCACAACATGTGCTTTCTTCAAGGAACTGATGGTAACAGGGTAGGCATTTGTTACAATAATAGTGAAGTCCTGTCCATCTGATAATGCATGTGTTTCAACTAAATGCCAAATTACTTTTCGTGCATATTGATTGTCTGCACTTTGGGCACATGTACATTCTTGTGTGTTTTACTGTACAGCCTGAAGCTTTGAGATAAGCTCTAGTATTGGCTCCTTTGTTGGTTGAGATGGGCACGTCTTAGATGTATTCAAAGAAGGTGAACACAGAGCTGAGCAGTGGTGGATAGGACACATTGCACACTAGTAGAGCTTGAAAAGCTTGTCCACAGCACATGTCAAGCCATCATCTACAGGAATGTTCACTCTGTCATTTCTCGCAATGATGACAAACTGTCATGTTGCACTCCTAAAACTGCCAATGCAGATTAGCTGTGGTTGGTATGGTCTCAGAGTTGCTGCAGATGGATGCAATGCTGGTTCCAGACTGGGAAAAAAAGGAAGTTCAAAAGCTATACCTACACAGTAAAAAGAAAAAGTGCCTCAAATATCCTGTTGTGTACTCAAAGAACCTTAAACTGTATTTTAGGTGCTCCAAAGCTCTTTTTCTCAATAAAAGGGTTATGGTGGAACCATCTATAGTCTTTGTGGTTCTTCCAGGAACCTAGACGATTCTTGAATAACCCCATATTCAGTTGTGAAGTTCTGGAGTCACCTTTTCACTACACTGGGACCTCAAAGTGCTTTGCGGGTTATTGAAGGAACTCAAATTCTAAAAAATGGTTTTTGTAAGATCTGTAAACTTGTAAGTGGTTCCTGGAGAATCTCTCTTGTACAAGACAGTATCTAGAGGAACCCCACAAAATTCTGCATGAAATAGGGATTTTTAGTGTCTGATCATTTTGATGTTTTATGAGAATAAGAATAGTCCAAAGTTTGTTTTTTGGCCCCTGTTAAGTGAACACACATTTTAAAATCATGCACATGATTAGAAAAGGCTAAATGTTATTTTGAAAAATTTCAGCAAGCTTTATGATTATTTTATATTTCTTACTATGACTACATTATAAATAAATATTTTTATTCTATAAGTAGATCGTAAGTCACTGAAATCTTTTGAAAATGTAAACGTTGTGCTTTCTATCCAAACAAACTGCAGCTGCTCTGTGTGTTTATTGTGCAGTCTCGCCCTCCACAGTACTGTGGCGCTGTTGGCCCAATGTCGCAGCGTCAAGGCATGTGCCATGTGGCGCTTTCGTTAGTATGTGTGTTTAACTCTTTCCAGCTCTGCGCAGACCGATCACTTTATGACAAAGAGCATGCGGACTTAGAATAACATCTCTAAAGCATACAGAGCAGTCAGTTCACAAATAGCTCTCACTGTGCTTTGATGTCGCCGATCAGTCTGCGATCAAACATCAGTGGCACGAGTGTTCACCGGTGTTGTTCCGCTCGCGCGGAATTCAAAATAACGGATCGCAACAACCTCTCGACTGTCCCATTGGATGTAAGTAAAGTCAAAATATATAAATAACTTAAATATACTAACTATATACTATTTATATAAATGTATACTCTGACACGTCTAATTGTATGGCCGCTTTTGGCTGTTTAAACCATTTATTTACACGGTGTAGGCAGCGCATGTTTTAGCCGAGATGCAAACTAATATAAGTTAAGATGAAGCTTGTGGGGCTAACGTTAAATGCGTAACGTTAGTGTTAATGACAAACAATGACTTTTAGCCACTTTTAGCTATTATGTTCACTTTTAGTGAATGTATAGCTCTTTTTTAACTTATTGATGTTTGTGTTGAATGGTTTTCCCACCCATGTTACATAAATTGTCTGTAATTAAATATTTTTATGATTCAGTTCTGTTTTTATCCTTTTAACTCAGAATTTTCAGTATTTTCCAGTTGAGCAGCAAAAAAATGTAAGTATTATATTTATTGTGATATTTTCATTATTATGTTATTTGTTATATTTGCACATGTAAAAATACTCGTTGACAATGCAAAATCTGAATAAAGTGGATTATTACAGTTGTTGCTATAAATAGCCTATTGTACTCCTTAACCATAGACCAAAACAGTGACTTCCAGGCATTGTAATATTTTGTTTATTGTTACATTTGTAAACCAATTGCAGTTTGTGATGTGCTAAATGATTAAATTTAATGTTTTATGAGACGTTGTCTAAATCCCTCTTTTTGGTCTCCATGTCTTATTCGCAGGGGCAACCAAGGCCAACAGACCCAGCCCACCCTGATGCTCATCCTTGCACTGCCTGGGACACCTAAGGCCAACAGGCGCAGCTCCTGTTCTCTTTTTGCCATAAATACATATCTACTGTAGCAATGCAAAATTGTGAAATGTACTATAGAAATAATTTTGACTTTGACTACATGGGTCCTCACACCACCTGTAATAGCAGGAAACCCATTTGGAGAGAACAGCGTTGTTTTCTCTAGCTCGCAAGGATTTGCTTTTTGGCAAATTACAACTTTACCATGGGTGTAGTCCTTGCTATGAGAGACTACTTTTTTGCTGGACTTTTTTTACAATTGTACATTTGTACAAAGTACCTGAAATATGTCTGTATGTACAGTATATTTAAAATTAAGGCAAATTATTTGGTTAGTTTTGTTAAGATAAAGACTTTTCATTTATAACAATATCACCAACACAATATTAATTATACATGTGATTTCATGAATTTAGAATGATAATGTAAATATTTATTCAATGTAAATTGTTGTTGTTTATCAATAAACTGTTGTATTTGATTTAGTATTTCTGCCTATTAAAATATTGTGAATAGCAAATATAAACTGAAATGGTGCCTTGAAGCACCCAAGATGGTTCCAGACCATTTTAATGAAAGGGATCCCCAAGAAGCCTTGAGGGTTCCTCAGAGAACCTCCCCCCTTCATTAAGCGGTGCCTTGAGTTTCCCCTGAGGGTTCCGCCGGTGTGGCAATGTGAAGAACCCCAAATGGTTCCTCAAAGTATCTTTAATTTTTACAGTGTAAGGTCAAGTATAAGTTTTTTTTTTTGCACAGTTCTTGCAAAACATACCGCCACAAAGTCAAGTAGAAATGAAACTGCAGATCTAACACTGCAGCGACTCCCAGGCAATGGTCACGTTGGAAGGGTTCAGATAGACGAGCACACCACGGAATTCCGGGAAAGAGTGTTTAATAAGATACAACAGCAGTGAAAACAATGGGCTAGAAAAACAGGTAAGTGTTCCTCAAAAAACGTTCAAAAACAGACTTAATCCCACAGATAATCCAATCATGTATCAAAAACAGGTAAGTATTCCACAGATGACTGGTACCAACAAGAAGTAAACAACAATACTCAACAAAGGAAAAAGCATGAGGGGAAACTTAAATAGTCCAAACAAATGATGTGCAGGTGCGGGGTAACCAAAGATGGCGGGAAGTGCAAGGGATTCTGGGAAATGGAGTTTGTGATCAAAAGTCTGGTGAAAGTGAACGGGTGAAGCGATGAGGGAGCGCTGATGCAGGGGGCGTGGTCGGCGGAGGAGCTGAGGTTGTTACAGCAATGGTGGCAGAAGATGTGTGAGCACGACCAGTATTGTGTAGCACTTTTCATCTGAAAATTAAATGATAACAGATTATTATTAATGATTATTCTGGTCTTGTTTGCTTGTCTGTGTTGCGTATGCTTTATTAATGAAGTTTGCATTGGACTTTGTCTTTTAATATCAATCAATCAATCAATCGTTTCGCTCATCTCTTTACCATTATAAGGGATGCAACATCACCACCTTCCATGGTAATGACAGCTTTTAGCTTTGAAATGATGCGGGCTTCCCATCGTCTGATAAACAGATCTGTCTTTCCATCTGTCATTTTGCCAGAGAGATACAAAATCAGAACTTCTGCACTGTCTATTAAAATAACTCGAGTAATTCAAGTAAAAAATTAAACCTACCAGACTAGGCATATCCAAGAAGCGTAGATTTCAGTTAAGGTGGAACTCTCCTTGGAAATCCACGATCTATGCCCAGTGTATGTCTTCTCCATTGCTGATTTGATTGAAGGCATGTTCTGTGTAGTGGGCCGAAGCCGCTTGTGACCCACTCACTAGTCACACTTGCACTGCTTTCTCCCTGGTTGTCTTCTAATGCTGGTCCAGCATCGCAGCCTACCTTGCGTATTGAGTAACAACGCTGACATGCCTCTATCTTTCGGCGGATATTACGCAGCCTCATTTCCAGGAATCCAGAACATGAGTGCGGATCATGTAAAATGCTCCTACAATCATAAAAATACCTTTTTTTTTTTTTGAAAACACTATTTTCAGAATACTGACAATAACATAAACACAATAATAAACATTCAAATAAGTGCAGGACTTTCGCTGCTAACAAACAGTCAGATGATATAACAAGCAATTTAAACATCAGGTGGTGTCAGCCACTTTTTTTTAACCAAACAGCTATTTTTCATTTCTCAAAACATACCTGTTACGCATTTATTTCACTAACCAATAACTGTTTATGTCCTGTGTCTAAATTCTGTCATTCTCTCAACTCAACTCAACTTTATTTATATAGCGCTTTTACAATTTTCATTGTTACAAAGCAGCTGTACATGAGACACATTGACTACAAGCAAAACAATCAAAGTTGTACCTGCAAAAACAAGAAAAGGTTGAAAACACAGAAGACAGACACACCCACACACAAAACACTCCACACACACAACACGCACCAACACACACAGACACACACAAAACACTCCACACACACAACACGCACCAACACACACAGACACACACACAAACAGATGCGCACGCACACGCACACACAACACACACACACGTACGTACACAGACAAGTACGCACACACATACACGCTCAGTGAGAGCACACATTTAGGATAAAGGAGAGAGATAATAAATTCCTATTTGCAATATTAATTAAGTAAAATTTTAAAATTCTAAAGCAGCCCCCCGGTCAGGCAGATAGTGCAAAAACAGTATGCAAACGGTGGCGAGGAACCCAAAACTCTAATCGAGAAAAAAAACCTCAGGAGAACCCAGGCCCAACCAGGGGATTCCAGTTCCCCTCTGGCAAAAGCTGCTGCCTCTGCACAAGCTCCAGAGAACTTGCACAACAAGGCTAAATAAAATAAATAAACTTAATAATAAAATAAATTATAGTTTAAGATTATCATTAATAATCTAATAGCATTTGAAGTTTTGTGGTGAAGACATGTCAAGAGACCGCGTCCTTCTTTATCCAGCTCTATCATCTCAGCTCTTGTCAGGTCCCCACTTCCCATTCTCCGCTCTACCATCAGGTCAGGCCATGAACTGCATCCTGCTCGCTGTGGTAACCTTGGAACAATGAGACAAGACTGGCTGAGAGTAGAGTACTGTTCTGCACTCTTTGATGCAACAAGTACATCAGTTGTGTTTTTGGTTCCGGTTGATCTAACTAATGCAGCCTAAACCCTCTAAAGATTTATATTATGGAAGAGTAGTGTATGCAAGATTAAAAAGATGCGTCTTTAGTCTAGATTTAAACTGACAGAGTGTGTCTGCCTCCCGGACAGTGCAGGGAAGACTATTCCAAAGTTTAGGCGCTAGATAGGAAAAGGATCTACCACCTGCACTTGATTTTGAAATTCTAGGTATTACCAACTGACAGGACGCCTGAGAGCGTAATGCACGTGAAGGACTGTAATACAAAAGGAGTTCATTCAAGTACTGAGGAGCTAAACCATGTAAGGCTTTATAGGTAATAAGCAAGATTTTAAAGTTAACGCGATGCTTTATAGGTAACCAGTGCAAGGTTGACAGAACCGGGCTAATATGTTCATACTTTTTTGTACGTGTAAGAACTCGAGCTGCCGCGTTTTGGACCAATTGGAGTTTTTGTAATAAGCCTGCAGGGCAACCACCTAACAGTGCATTACAGTAATCTAGTCTTGATGTCATGAATGCATGAATTAACTTCTCTGCATCTGACATTGACAGCATATGACGTAGTTTAGATATATTCTTAAGATGGAAAAACGCAATTTTACAGGTGTTGGCGACGTGGCTCTCAAATGACAGATTACTATCGAATAGAACGCCAAGATTCTTTGCTGACGACGAGGGTTTTATGGAACATCCGTCAATAGTTAAACAGTATTCTTGGTTGTTACTTATAGCAGTTTTCGGTCCAATAAGTAACACTTCCGTTTTGTCCGAGTTCAGTAATAAAAAGTTGTTACTCATCCAGTTTTTTATATCGACTATGCATTCCATTATTCGATGGAACTGCTGTGTTTCATGAGGCTTCGAGGAAATATAAAGTTGAGTATCATCAGCATAACAGTGAAAGCTAACTCCGTGTCGCTTTATTATATCTCCTAGAGGTAGCATGTATAATGCGAAGAGCAGAGGCCCTAAGACTGAGCCCTGTGGTACACCGTACTGGACTTGCGGTTTGCGTGACACCTCATTGTTTATTGCTACAAATTGAAAACGGTCAGATAAATAAGATTTAAACCATTTCAAAGCTATTCCCTTAATGCTGACATAATTTTCGAGTCTATGTAGGAGTGTGCTGTGGTCAATGGTATCGAATGCAGCACTAAGGTCTAGCAGCACCAATAACGAGATACAACCTCGGTCAGACGCCAATAGCAGATCATTTGTAACTCTGATCAAAGCAGTCTCTGTACTGTGACATGCTCTAAATCCAGACTGGAATTCTTCATTGATGTCATTCCTTTGGAGGAAGGAGCATAATTGAGTTGAAACTACTTTTTCCAGAACTTTAGATATGAAAGGTAGATTCGATATAGGCCTGTAGTTCCTTAGTTCTCTAGGGTCGAGTTGGGGTTTTTTGACAAGGGGCCTTATAACAGCCACCTTATATGCTTTAGGCACATGTCCTAATGTCAGAGATGAGTTATTCTCTCCTTTGCTTACTTCAGCTTTAATCCTCCTAGTAGCATGGCCTTGTAAATTAACGGTACTGTTTAGCGTGTTGCTCTCCTACTTGTAAGTCGCTTTGGATAAAAGTGTCTGCCAAATGAATAAATGTAAATGTGTGTACGTTGTGGTTGATTCACGCACACAAATACACATACATTTATATGAATCTGTATAATACTGTAAATTTGCTGTCGTCTTTTCACCTTGAAAACAGTGTGAATACACTTACCCATGAAAGCGTATGTTGGGTGACATCTTTTCGTCTTACACTTTATTTGAATTCTGAAGCTTAAAATAGCAACAAATTCCCTTTCCAATATTTTATTACGTTCCTAAATTAACAGGCGGAAAGGTTTAAACACATACCTTGAAATAATATAGCTTTAAATGAGCTACTTATACTATAACAAGCTCCCACTGTTATTGATCAGAAAAAGACTCATTTAAGGAATGATTTTATTGAACACACAGTAGTCAGATCTTGATCATTTACAGCAATAGCAGGGCATGTTTCCACGGTTACCTACCTGCACTGTAAAAATTAAAGGTACTTTGAGGAACCATTTGGGGTTCTTCACATTGCCACGCCGGCAGAACCCTCAGGGGAAACTCAAGGCACCGCTTAATGAAGGGCGGTTCTCCGAGGAACCCTCAAGGCTTCTTGGGGATCCCTTTTATTAAAATGGTCTGGAACCATCTTGGGTGCTTCAAGGCACCATTTCACAGTTTATATTTGCTATTCACAATATTTTAATAAGATAGAAAATACTAAATCAAATACAACAGTTTATTGATAAACAACAACAATTTACATTGAATAAATATTTACAGAATGGTCAATATTGAACATTACCATTCTAAATTCATGAAATCACATGTATAATTAATATTGTGTTGGTGATATTGTTATAAGTGAAAAGTCTTTATCATAACAAAACCAAATAATTTGCCTTAATTTTAAATACACTGTACATACAGACATATTTCAGGTACTTTGTACAAATGTACAATTGTAAAAAAAGTCCAGCAAAAACGTAGTGTCTCATAGCAAGGCCTACACCCATGGTAAAGTTGTAATTTGCCAAATAGCAAATCCTTGCGAGCTAGAGAAAACAATGCTGTTCTCTCCAAATGGGTTTCCTGCTATTACCAGGTGGTGTGAGGATCCATGTAGTCAAAGTAAAAATTATTTCTATAGTACATTTCACAATTTTGCATTGCTCAAGTAGATATGTATTTATGGCAAAAAGAGAACAGGAGTTGCGCCTGTTGGCCTTAGGTGTCCCAGGCAGTGCAAGGATGAGCATCAGGGTGGGCTGGGTCTGTTGGCCTTGGTTGCCCCTGCGAATAAGACATGGAGACCAAAAAGAGGGATTTAGATAACGTTTCATAAAACATTAAATTTAATCATTTAGCACATCACAAATTGGTTTACAAATGTAACAATAAACAAAATATTACAATGCCTGGAAGTCACTGTTTTGGTCTATGGTTAAGGAGTACAATAGGCTATTTATAGCAACAACTGTAATAATCCACTTTATTCAGATTTTCCATTGTCAATGAGTATTTTTACATGTGCAAATATAACAAATAACATAATAATGAAAATATCACAATAAATATAATACTTACATTTTTTTGCTGCTCAACTGGAAAATACTGAAAATTCTGAGTTAAAAGGATAAAAACAGAACTGAATGATTGTTGTAGTCGAGGTGCCAATAAACACAACACTGCAGATTAATTGAATCCTAAAGTCGATTAGTTGATTAACAGTGTTCCCAGTGGCGTGCTGCCACCACGCCACACTATTAGACCCCCCTGTACCTCTGCACATGCGCAGATATATACTCGACAGGGTTGCCACTAGGGATGGGCGACACCACAAATTTTTTATTCGATACCATACCGATACTTTTTCTTGAAATGTTACTGATACCGATGCCGATACCGATACTGATGCTTTTTAAAAATAAAAATCTAATTACAATTAAAAAAAACAAATTACATACTTGTACTGGCTACTAATAACAAATTTATTAAAAAAGCAATTTAAACAAATAAATAAAATGTTTAAACAACCTTCTTACAAAAATATTGATTAAATAACATAAATCTTAATAAAATGAACAAAAAAATGTGCATATTTTCACTGTCTTATTTTTAAACAGGCCATTTTTCTTAGGCTTTAACATTCTTTTTGTACTATTACATACAGTATTTAAAAAAAAATTATATATTGATTAACTAGCAAAAATCTTAATACAATTAACAAAATTACAAACAACATAAACTGTGCATACTTTCACTTGTTTTTCACTTCAATTGCTGATTAAGAATTCCTAATCTTTAAATTGTAGATTGGAGTTTAAGAAAAGCAACATGTCAACATCTCTGTTTGATGCGGAAGTGTGCAATGCATGCGTGTTGTGTATGTGTACGTGCCTGAATATCACGTGACCACGTCGCTCGCGCTGCGCAGCCGGAGACCGATCCGTGTGTGACGTCAAACTGCCGCGAGAGCTACTTTCATAACATAGCGTCACTGATCGGCATGCGCAGAGCTAACATTTAGTTATGCTGAAACTATTAATGTAATTAACAAGATAATCGATACTTTTCAGAAAATATCGATACCTAAATAGCAGCTTTTGAATATCGATGTATCGATACTGCAGCATCGATGTGCACATCCCTAGTTGCCACTACTCAACAAAACCACTATCATTACAATGATACAAATATTTAATTACAGACAATTTATGTAACATGGGTGGGAAAACCATTCAACACAAACATCAATAAGTTAAAAAAAGAGCTATACATTCACTAAAAGTGAACATAATAGCTAAAAGTGGCTAAAAGTCAACACTAACGTTACCCATTTAACGTTAGCCCCACAAGCTTCATCTTAACTTATATTCGTTAGGATCTCGGCTAAAACATGCCGTTTCACACTGTGTAAATAAATGGTTTAAACAGCCAAAAGCGGCCATACAATTAGACGTGTCAGAGTATACATTTATATAAATAGTATATAGTTAGTATATTTAAGTTATTTATATATTTTGACTTTACTTACATCCAATGGGACAGTCGAGAGGTTGTTGCGATCCGTTATTTTGAATTCCCGCCTGTCGCGCGAGCGGAACAACACCGGTGAACACTCGTGCCACTGATGTTTGATCGCAGACTGATCGGCGACATCAAAGCACAGTGAGAGCTATTTGTGAACTGACTGCTCTGTATGCTTTAGAGATGTTATTCTAAGTCCGCATGCTTTTTGTCATAAAGTGATCGGTCTGCGCAGAGCTGGAAAAAGTTAAACACACATAGAGTAACGAAAGCGCCACATGGCACATGCCTTGACGCTGCGACATTGTGCCAACAGCGCCACAGTACTGTGGAGGGCGAGACTGCACAATAAACACACAGAGCAGCTGCAGTTTGTTTGGATAGAAAGCACAACAACGTTTACATTTTCAAAAGATTTCAGTGACTTAGGATCTACTTATACAGTAGAATAAAAATGTTTATGTATAATATATTAATATAATTAATTATATAATACAAATAGTAAGAAATATAAAATAATCAAAAAGCTTGCTGAATTTTTTCTAAATAACATTTTGCCATTTCTAATCATGTGCATGATTTTAAAATGTGTGTTCACTTAGCAGGGGCCAAAAACCAAACTTTGGACTATTCTTATTCTCATAAAACATCAAAATGATCAGACACTAAAAATCCCTATTTCATGCAGAATTTTTTTGGGTTCCTCTAGATACTGTCTTGTACAAGAGAGATTCTCCAGGAACCACTTACAAGTTTACAGATCTTACAATAATCTTTTTTTAGAATTTGAGTTCCTTCAATAACCCTCA
This sequence comes from Triplophysa rosa, assembly GCF_024868665.1. NCBI lineage: Eukaryota > Metazoa > Chordata > Actinopteri > Cypriniformes > Nemacheilidae > Triplophysa > Triplophysa rosa. The sequence goes on along the minus strand of NC_079906.1, from coordinate 574,013 downwards.
AAGCACTTTGAGGTCCCAGTGTAGTGAAAAGGTGACTCCAGAACTTCACAACTGAATATGGGGTTATTCAAGAATCTTCTAGGTTCCTGGAAGAACCACAAAGACTATAGATGGTTCCACCATAACCCTTTTATTGAGAAAAAGAGCTTTGGAGCACTTAAAATACAGTTTAAGGTTCTTTGAGTATACACAACAGGATATTTGAGGCACTTTTTCTTTTTACTGTGTGGGGACGCAGGAAGGGCAAGTTCGTCTTGTTGCTACTATGATTCAAGCTATTGTGGACTTTTTGCTTCCTCAAACTGTGACATTTTTGGGATGTCAGGTTACTTCAAAGGATTCTTAAGAATACTTTATTATACTTACTTCATTATAGGCCTACTCAAAAATCTCATGAATGTCAATTTGCGTTTTAGGCCGTACAAACGTTTTTGTAGCTCCCACAATTATTGCATCCCGATTGTTCATGTTATTTTATACTTGATGCCAATGAGTGCTACTGGAGTTGGTGCTATTCTTCCAAAACATCACTTATACCACTTCGAAAGAAACATTAGCATTATTACATTTCAATGTTTTTCACATGTTCCATCTGTTGTATACAATCCTGCCAGGGAAATGCGAGAGCGTGTGGTTCACCTCTCCAAACTTTTGACTCTTATCTCACAGACAGATCCTTTCCTTCAAATAAGTGAGAGACTTTAAGAACGGTGTGCTTTAAGAAATGTGCGTCCTGAGACGCCACATCTTTGAAAGTCCAAAACGCTGCTACGTTCAATACAAAAGTAATTCGCGCGGCTCATAACGAAGCGATTTGATCGGTCTGTCCAAGAAACTTAATGCTATTTGCAATGTTATAATCGGCAATCCACAGCCAGAGGCAGTCGGTTTGCGCACGCGATAGGTGTGCCCTTGAATGTAACTGCAGGAAGAGTACTACACCACGTGAACTTGTCTCAGATAAGGAAAAAAACTATGTTGTTTTTTATTACTGTATTCAATATATATGATTTAAACAGCAGTATTTACGAAAACAGCTGTTCATCATCTCCCTCCAGAACTTGCACTTTAACGGATCTGCGTGGGGCACATGAATGCGATTGGAATTCACCCGAAGATTCGATAATAGCGTTCAGTTTCTTGCACAAACCGATTGATTCTTAACGTAAAGGGGCAGGCATTACTTTTGTGCTGAAAAGCGTTTTTGACTTTTTTTATTTGACTTTCATTAATTCAATATCTTCATAAATATCTTCTTGAAAAAAAACAATACCACCCACATCTTGGAAGTACTGGGAGACTGCGGGTGAGTAAATTAACAGCAAATTCATTTTTGGGTAAACTAGCGTATTATGGAATATAAAATACAATTAAAAAGACAATATCCCTTTTAATTAAATATCATGAAAAGGTATATACTGGATGCAATATTTGTGTGCATGTTTTAATATATGACCTGTAAGTGACAGCAACAAAAACAGTATTAAAGGAACAAAATGCAATAAATAACAGAAATACAAAACAAAAGAAAGTGAAAATGACCTATTAGTCAGATATGGTGACCCATACCCGAAATGTGACCTCTGCGTTAAACCCATCCAGAGAGTGGTGAACACACGCACAGCAAGTGGTGACCACATGTACACCCGGAGCAGTGGGCAGCTATCACTGCAGCGCCTGGGGAGCAAGTAGGGGTAAGGTGCCTTGCTCAAGGGCACCTCAGTCGTTACCCGCCAGCCCTGGGAATCGAACCGGCAACCTTCTGGTCATGAGTCCGACTCTCTAACCATTAGGCCACGACTGCCCACAGAAGAAGAAATTATGACCTCCCTGGGTCCAATAATTAAGGCACATGGGCTCTCATACCATTTTTATGCAGATGACACGCAGCTTTATTTCTCTTTTCAGCCAGATGACCCCACCATCTCTGCCCGTGTCTCTGCCTGCCTTCTGGACATCTCTTCTTGGATGAAAGCGCATGACCTACAACTCAACCTCTCCAAGACAGAACTCCTGGTTATACTGGCCCAGCCATCAATCCTCAAATATAACACCCACCAAGTCTGCGAGGAACCTGGGGATGATGCTCGACGACCAGCTGAAATTCACCTCCCACATCGCAGCAACCTCTCGAACTTGCAGGTATGTGCTCTACAACATCAGGAAAATCAGGCCGTTCCTGTCGGAGCATGCCTCTCAGCTGCTTGTTCAAGCTCTGGTCATATCAAGACTGGACTACTGCAATTCTCTACTGGCCGGCCTTCCAACCAATGCAGTCAAGCCCTTGCAAACGATCCAGAATGCAGCTGCACGTCTAGTTTTCAATCAGCCTAAAAGAACCCATGTAACACCCCTTCTGATTTCACTTCACTGGCTGCCAGTTGCCGCCCGCATCAAGTTTAAATCTCTGACACTGGCCTTCAGAACGGTAACGGCAAATTCGCCCATCTACCTTAACTCAGTGCTCCAGTTCTACATCCCCTCCCGTCATCTTCGGCCTGAAAATGAGCGACGCCTGGTTGTTCCATCACAGCGAGGCACCAAATCGCTTGCAAAAATCTTTACTTATTCGGTTCCCCTTTGGTGGAATGAACTACCAGCCTCCATCCAAACTGCAGCATCCTTCACAAGTTTCAAAAAACAGCTCTAAACATACATGTTCCGCATTTATTTGACTAACCAATAACTCTGTATGTCTGTCACAAAAAAAAACCTTGTTGTTCATTCTCTCCTTTGCTTACTCCAGCTTTAATCCTCCTAGTAGCATGGCCTTGTAAACTAACGGTACTGTTTAGCGTGTTGACAAAATGTTTATATGCTCTCCTACTTGTGAGTCGCTTTGGATAAAAGTGTCTGCCAAATGAATAAATGTAAATGTACTTTGCAGATTGTTTTTTGTTAGGGAGTTAGGCCCCTGTACAACAGACATATTTTTTATTTATTGTGTTCTGTAAGTTATATCAGGGGTTATTAAAAACATTTTGTTCATTATTTTGGCCTTGGGTCACCCTGAAGACATTGCTCTATTTATCCATGTTTTAAAATAAATCTTAAAAGTCTATATCTAGGGTGTTTTTTTATTTGGTCCGCCGGCTGGGGTTAGAATCTGCTACCAAAATGTATTGCGTTCTTATATTCGTAATATGATTTAGATTTATTTCATTTCAAGCATCTATTATTCTAATTCTTTAAGAATAACACATTTACAACAGCACAATAGTTGTAAAATACAATTTTATAAAATAAAAAAGGCAACTAAAGGTCTCTAAATGTAATTATTTTCTAGTTAAGGAATGTTTTATTTTTCTTATTCTGCAATCACAGGGTTCCAAAACACATGTCAACATTAAATTTGGATATTGAAAATGTTTTCAAAAGGATCTTAAATGATTTTAAGTTTTATAAGGCCTGACCTCTGAGGGGCACAGGCCAGCTATCATAAACTACACATTCACAATAACTGTCAGCTTTAAAGAAGTGAGGTGGAAAAGTCAAGAATCTATTTTAAATCGATTCATTCATCTGCATCCTTACACAAATTTGCTAAAGTGACCATACTTAAAAATCCACTAGCCTAGATATACAGCTATTGTTGCAGATTTTTTATAAGACAATACACAATAATACAAAAATAAACATCTTTGTATTAAAGTAACAAACAGTCAAAAAAGAAACATCGCTCACACAGAAAGAAGCACTAATTTCAAAAAAAGATTGCACCTTTTGGTTGTGTTTTTTGATTAACAGTATCAATATCATTTTTTGCGCCTAACAGTTCTGCAGTGTCGGAGGCAGACAGGGTGACGTCAGCGCCGTCTTCCTCCAGACGCGCGAACTCCAGCCGCGTGAGCGCGCACAACAGAAAGGAAGAAAAACTACCGCACGCTGGCAAACGGGGTCACGAACTATGACCTTTCACTGGAGTAAAACAATAACAAACAATGTGATATAAACCCGACGCGCATCCCTGTCATAGGTGAGCAGCTTTTTATGTCTGCATGTCACGTAATGTTTTTAAAGCACTCGCGGAAAAACCTTTTTGGTCAGGTTTTTTTGCATACGGTGCCTAAAAACAGGCCTGATTATGCCATGAAAACGCATAAGCGGTGTCAACAATTAAGCTTTAGTTTTTCTTGGACGACCAAAAATCCCTTTTTAGCATTGCACGCGTTAAAATCCCCTGAACGATGCACCTTGTCCTAGAGCTGCTGTCTGTTGTATAACGTTACAATGTAATCGGTCATTGTGTTAAGAGGCGTACGGCAGCGGACGTGTTGACAGTATTAGCTGGTTAGCCTGAGAGCTATCATATGAACTCGACCCTTTTACCTTTGCCACCACGGGCACCAACAGTTGGTGGATTTTACCATCAGTTATCGCATAAGATTAGCGAATCTAGAAATAACCTCAAATTAAAACTGTCACGATGAAACACGATTGTATGTGAACTCTAATTATTTTAATACACGTTTGCAAAGGTTTGGTGTTCCGTCGTTGGCTTTGTGCCAGATTCTCCATTTTGTTCAGTTTTGACAGCACTTCCTGGATAGTCCACTAGCCTTACCGTGATTGACGTTACCTCTAGCCAATCATCGCCTCGTTCGGGGATGACGTACAATAACATTGTCCAATTAATGATCCTGACTACGTTTAACCGATCATCTGAACCTGAAGTGTTTCATCTGATTTACAAATAGGGAATTGAATTGAACAAAGATATTCATCCATAATGCAGTAACATGATAAGAGCTGTATACAGTAAAGTCTACAATCTAGATGAAGATAATAGAAAATAGATATGGTCACTCACTATTGTCCTTCTTTGTTTGATGAGACAATTTTTTGTACACAAAATGTTAATGTTATGTGAGGCACCAGTTTATCCTAAAGCCTAGATTATGTTGTTAAAAACATTTTCAGACTTTGTAAATTCAATTTCAGATTTATTTATATAGTTTTTTTTAGGTGTTTTTAACCTATTTTTAGGTGTTAACATATTACTTATGTAGGCTATTCTTATACAGATTACTATATTTCTCTCATTAAAAACGATACAGGTAGTTTTCCGCATTAAAAAATCTTGCATGTATAATTTTCTATTAAATTATACAGCCACCCACGGAAAAAATTAAGAGACCATTCCAAATGTATTTTTATTTATTATCCATTCAATCAGCTTTTCTGGGTGTATTGTGGCCATTCCAGTGGCAATTCTGTTTAACGAAACAAAACGTATTATTAAATTAAATTACATAAAACGAACTCACCTTTAACTTTGGACAAAATTAACCAAATAAACAATGAGCAAATAACCCCTATTTATCAACCAACGAATAACTTCGACAAATAACTCATTTCCATATTTGTTAAACAACAAAATTCAACTTACAGACGAGCCCCCATATTTGTCACGACCTGCTCAAGCCGTGACAAATGAATGGAGGAAATACCCAGGTTGGTTTAGTTGCAACGAAAATGTTTATTAACCCAAATAGAATAATAAATAAACCATGAAAACAACAGAGTCCAAGACAATTCAGCCTGACGTCAGACAGAATCAAATGTAAATCAAAACAAAACGGGAGCAAGCCAACCCCACACCAACAAAGACCAAGCTTTATATAGAGGGTAGACCAGGTGGACATTGTTCACTTGATGAGTCTCCTAGTCACACCCACCCGCCGGCCATAGCAGGAAGAACAGGAGACCCGTCACGGGCCAAAATATGAAATGCCACCGATGAATAGTTATTAAGTAATCAATTAATTTGTAGAAGGAGGTAAAAATGACAATTTTCACTCTAAATTTGGAGCCATATTAGAGGGTGTAAAAAATGACATGAGAAATATGCCAGCATCATTATTTTATTTTTACACAAAGATCAGTATATCTGTTAGTAAATCTGTTAATTTTAAGAATCCTTGAATGCATTTTATGCCAATGGTGACCGCTCAGAAATGAAGAAAGGGCATTTTGTGTTCTTTTTACAAAATATGCGTACCTCTAACTCCAGAACCGCTAGAGATACCTTAATGTCCTTTTAGATTCTTGTTCTTGACCAACTTGTCTTTTGGGAACTACATTTTTAAAGCCCTATAAGATGCAGTCCTAGAGATATGAGGATCTAAATGTGGCTTTATGAGAAAACTGTTAAAATGCACACATTTTCAGTCATCAAAAACCAAATGTGGGTCATTTTTCAAAAATCTGGTATTTCATTTCTTTTGAAGAGGAATGTCTGAAGAACAAATAGTGTTGAATCTAGAAATGTATCTTTTTTCTTTCTTTTAAAACAACTGCATTGAACATATCAATTTTAACAACACCTTAGTACAAAACTACTGAAATTGCTAAGGGACTTCTGAAGTTGAGGCACATTAACTTGGTCTCAATAGTTAATTTAAAAGATATTATAGTTCCAAAGGAGAAAACTGTCTTGGATAAATTAGCAAGAAAGGATTTTATAGCCATTTTAATGACCAAGAGTTTAAATATACAGTATAACAGCGACGTCTATTCCCTTTTAGGGCAGTGGTTTTGACACGGTGGTTTTGGGATGGTTTTGGAATTCAGTGATCATGTTTTTACTTAAAGGAGTAGTTTACCTTCAAAATGAAAATTCTGTCATCATTTACTCAGCCTCTTGTCATTTCAAACCTGTATGACTTTCTTACTTCTGCAGAACACAAAAGAAGATATTTTGAAGAATGTCGTTAACAGCCCCCCTTTCACTTGCATTGGTTACAATAGAAGTAAATGGGGGGCTGTGCTGTTCTGTTCTGTTACCAACATTTTTCAAAATATCTTCTTTTGTGTTCTGCAGAAGAAGAAATCATACAGGTTTGAAATGACAAGAGGGCGTGTAAATGATGACAGAATTTTAATTTTGAAGGTGAACTACTCCTTTAGGTATTATTTGAATAGATAATGACATCTATTAGTTGAGCTTTCCATAAATTGTGGAGGTTTGACATTACACATTATCATCTAAATTTAGCAGGCACACAGGTGGAGGTGTTCTCTGCAGAGGTCGTACTGGCCTTTGTCCAGTCAGACAACTCTAATGACCTCACATCACCATGACAACCACTATGGAGTTGCTGGCTCAGCAAATATTGACGACTGAGCAGGTTGCAGAGGTGAGTGACTTACAATAGTGAGGAAAACACCAAAGCGGCTCGTCTTGCGGAGGCAATAATATGACAAGTGCTATATAATAGCATTAAAAATTCTGTAGAAAAATAATAATGCCAATGTATGAAGTATAACACAATTTAACGATAACGAAAAAGCAAATAAATAAACGTTTTCTTAGATTTTGTTTTAAAAAGTAAAATAAAATATTTCTAAACATCATATTTGTAACATATAACATATTTGCATTCACATGAATATTTGATTTGATAACGCTGCTGGTAAAACTGATTTACGTCTGCATGGTTATTGGCTGATGCCACAAATCTGAAAATAAATTGCAATTGCAGTGTTTTAACCTTTCAAAACACTGTAACATGAGCAGTGGGAAAAATCATTTGAATTGCTTGTGGTTTAACAGGAAAATGTATGTTTCAATTCCTGTCTCCTGCTTTCATTAGCTTTACAAATGTTTTTGCCGAGCATATTATTGTTGGGCTCTTTGTTGAAGAAGACTATTCAGTTACCATGGAAACACACTGCCTTTGACCCTGAGAGGGAATGTCATTTGTGTGTGTGTGTGTGTGTGTGTGTATACGTGCTGTGCGTGTGTGTGTGTGCGTTGCAGGTACAGTCTTCTCCATCTGACAGCTCAGTGATGAGCGCCTCCCCCCAGCGCATTCAGATCATCTCCACTGACCCGTCCATCACCAGCCCACAGCGAATACAGGTGCAGACACAGACGCACACTCAAGGTTTATAATAGACAAAGTGTGTGCCAGCACACTCACACACACACACTTTGTCTTTGTCAGATTGTGACTGAACAGCAGACAGGTCAGAAGATTCAGATAGTCACCGCGCTGGACTCGAGTTTGCCCAAACAGCAGTTTATCCTGACGGCACCCGATGGCAGTGGAGCGAGCAAAGTCCTCCTGGCATCACCTGAGAGCAGTAGTGCCAAACAGCTCATCTTTGCCACCGCAGACAGTATGGTGCCCAGCCGAATTCAGGTATGAATTCACCCAAATGCTTTTCTCTGTGTTTTATACAGGCCGAATGGAAAACGTTTGCCCATGTCCCAGACTAAGATTTTACTAAACATTTGACATGTTAACAATTATGATGAGAAACCTAGTGTGTCGAAAAAACGTAAGCCATTTCAGTATTAATTGTGCAAGAATTTTGTATATCATTCTTCACATAAAAACATCTCTTATTTTAACCACATTAAATAATTTTGTCCCTAGTTAAATAAAAAAACAATTAAAAACATGCTTGAGAAGAGCATTTTTTATGGCCCGAGCACCGTGGTGCTTGTACACTCTTGGAACGTCCCTGTTATATTGTGTTTCAATTGGAATTCTGTGATGTTATGCAAAAAGTATTCAAATCGTATTTAATATTAGGGATAAGTTAGCTTTCAAAGCAAGACAAAGGGTTTTTCTGTTGTATTTTCAAATCATTTTTCATACATAATACATCATTTGAGATTGTTATTCTACGGCATTTTTGAAGGCCTTTATACAATTAAAAACTAATTGGAACTACCATTATTTCTTATTACTAAAGTCCCACTGCATTTCAACTCAACTCTATTTACAGTATATATTGTGCTTTTTACAATTTTCTTTGTTACAAAGCAGCTGTAGGCTACATGAAACATATTGACTATAAGCAGAACATTATACAAGAAAAAACAAAAAAAGGTGAACACACACAGAATACAGACACGCACACAGGTTCAAACACACCCACTTGCATAAAACATGGACACACAACTCCACATGCACAGAGCACAAAATACACATGTACTAACACACGCAGGCACGCACACAGCATGGTTATCTCAGAGAAGCACACATTTAAGATAAAGGAGAGCGAAACACAGGTCAAATATTATACGGACTATGAATTCCTATATGTAGTAATAAATAAATTAAACGGAGCGTTACATTTAAAGTGATATTAATAAATACAAAAACTGTACTCTTAAAAAAGCATATGTAAAACGATCCTGTAATAATAATTTCTTTATTCCTTTTAGATGACTTGAATGTAACTCTTCACCCTTATTTTATTTACTATATGAGTCATCACCAGGGTTTTTCCTGGCTCAAAATGAGGCGGAAGTGGTGCCATCCTTATCTTGTACACACACGCATGTGTAGGCGTACTGTACCTTCAAGTGACTTAACCAAACACTTTACATATTAAAACATAAAAAATGAGATGAAAATGACAATTATTAAGTTATATAAAACATTACTTTTATTCATCCAAACAGAAATGTTTTTAAATCAAACAAAGCTTTTTATCCGTTTCATCTAACTTTTCAGCCCACAATAGCCAACTAAATGAACCAGTCTTTCTAAATTTGCAAAGCTCATTCACATCCTACACATTCTCTTGTAGTTTACTGAACTTTGAATGATTCACTGATTTCTTACATCCGCTAGAAAAGTTTAAACATTTTAAAGTTTAAACAATTGAAACTTTTCAGTCACTGGTGAATATAAAAAATCTGTGATTTTATTATCGCAAACAAATGACTCGTTTGAACCGATTCGTTTAAATCGAAATCGAATTAAAACAAATCAGTTCAAATGAGTCATTTGTGTGCGAGTCGTTCTGATCGCAATGTGCGTTCATACTGGCGAACTCGCTGTGTACAGTTCAATGCTGATTCAATGAGCCAACTTCACAGCTTAAAACATTACAATGATGTACGGCACGTTAATTTAAGAAACCTTTTTAAAGAAATTGAACGTACTTGGATGCAAAACAAACAATATTCATCTAAAAAGCCATGAAACATAGCTAATACAGCTCCTATGGAGTGGCTCACAGATGATGTGTTTTCGTAGGCTAAAGGTAATTGTACATAGAGTCCGAAATTTGCATCCGAAATTTTCGCACGTTAAAAAATAAATACGACCTCACGCTGTGTCAATCACATTTACACACTGCCTCCGATATTTTCATCCATCATAAAAAAATTCAGACTGGGTTCGATTTTCTGCGTTTTTCGCATCTGTAGCAAGGATTTTAAGAGGTGTTTTGACAATTCAGAGACACCGTAGAAACGAGCGCCAAAATCCAGGATGGCGTCTTAGTGTACTTCGTCTCGCAGCACAAAGTACTGTATGAGGAACAATTAAGTACAGATTACAAAGACAGAATATAAAGAGAGTGTGGCAGATGATTGCGGAACAGTTTGATAACAGGATAGTACAGTATGTACTGATTTTTTAGCCACAGTGCTAAATGCAAGAAGATCATACCTCAAACGAATTTGACGGAGGTGGCTGCCTCCAATTTTTCTGTGCAGGAAAACTCTGATCACAAACATGCAGATTTTGCCCCACATAGACAATTAAACAACATTAAAAACAAAATTTCACAATAAGTGCACTGGTTCTTGGTTGTCTTGTTGTAGTTTTAGTTGTGCCGTTAGAAGAATTATAAATCAAGTCGGCACACCAAAGCTCCAAAAATATAAAAAAATGTATTCATTAAAAGACTTTCACATGGCGTGTGACGTTTCGAGCACACAGGCACACATGCCGTTAGAAAAATGACAAGAAACAAATAAGTAATAACATGTAGAGTGTTGCAATAGCAGCGCAAAAGGTAGTGTGTTTGATTCCAGAACACGCATACGGATAAAACATACCTTGAATGCACTGTAAATAAAAATATATTTGGATAAAAGCGTCTTCCAAATGGAAAAATGATAATATAATGTAAACACATTTTGCTTTTTCTGATAGTTTGTGACTGATGCAGTGTCAGTGGAGAGGCTTCTTGGCAAAGGAGGAGACATGAGTCGAGCCCAGCCTGTAGAATACTGCCTGGTGTGTGGCGATAAAGCATCAGGTACTAGCAGCAGACTGACATTACATGTACATATGGACCATAACCATCCTGTTTATAAAAAGGCTGAACTCATCTTTGTGTGCAGGGCGGCACTATGGTGCGGTGAGCTGTGAAGGTTGTAAGGGGTTCTTCAAGAGAAGCGTACGCAAGAGTTTGACCTACAGCTGCCGCAGTAACCAGGACTGTGTCGTCAATAAACACCATCGCAACCGCTGCCAGTTCTGCAGACTCAGGAAATGCCTGGAGATGGGCATGAAGATGGACTGTGAGTGTTCAACTGTAACCGCGTCCGTCATCATTTAAAGGATCCTATAGAATTTATAACTAAAAAGAATGTGAAACCTTCTCATTAGGACTTTCAAGTGCCGTCATCACCACAGTCTTGACAGCAAACGGATGTGTGTATGGCAGCCTGGAGCATTGACTCATTTGTGTGTGTGTTTGTCCTGCAGCTGTACAGAGTGAGCGAAAACCCATTGACCTGCCCAGAGAAAAGCCTGCCAACTGCGCTGCGTCCACAGAGAAGATCTACATCCGCAAAGACCTGCGGAGTCCTCTTATCGCAACACCCACCTTCATCACAGAGAAAGAGGCCCCACGGTGAGACATCCTTCAATGCTGCTTACATTCACCCACAGTGCACAATGGTGTCAAGGGAACAATCGGTGCAAGGGAAAATGTACACTGTAGTGGTGCTAGTGGTACATTAGCTACAGTGGAAAAATGAATCGATGAGTAAATCAATCTAGCAAACATGCCTTTAATGGATGAGTGGTCAGTTTAGCAGCACCGCTATGGACAGTTGTCATTATTCAGAAATAAATGATTGCATACGTGAAATTTAAACTTCTCAGTAAATGTATATCAATATATTTTCTTTATAGGATGCAAGTTTAATTGTACAGTTGTCAGAGCTTTATTTTGCTTGTCTGCTCTGTGCAGGTCTGGCCTGTTGGACCCTGGGATGCTGGTCAATATCCAACAACCTTTAATTCAGGCTGATGGCACATTGCTATTGGCAACAGATAAAGTAACAACCTTGTCCTTAACATGAATCTCTAACACATGCTTAAATAACTTCTGTCTCTTTCAGTTTTCCCTCCTTTGACATGTGGTAAAGAACAATTGACAGTCTTTACAAGTTAGTAATTGAATCGGTGGACAGTAAATGTGAAGAGATTCTGCTGTAGTACTAAACGCTTTGCTGCTACTGTGTTTGTTTTAACCAGTAATAAGAGCTTTTATTTGTGTATTTGCGTGGTTCTTGAATTCTAAAATGTAAATTGAAGATGTATTTCTTCATCAGACGGAGTCAGGACAGGGTGATCTAAGAACACTGGCTAACGTGGTTACATCACTAGCCAACCTGAATGACTCTCTGAAAAACGGAGATACCACAGACAGGCAACTTGAGGACTCGCCCAGTGAGATCACACGGTGTGTTAATGCCGACAATATATGTGCCTTTGCATGTTAATGAAATCGATATTTTACAGTGTTATTAATACCTGTGGTATTAGTCAAAGGGGTCATATGACCCGGCTAAAACGAATATTATTGTTTGTTTTAGATGTAATGCAATGTGTATACACGATTTAAGGTTAAAAAACGCGGTATTTTCAACATACCGTGCATGATTGTATCTCCTCTTTGCACCGCCTCTCTGAAATGCGCCGATCTTTACAAAGCTCATCGTTTTGAAAAGCGAGGTGTGCTATGATTGGCCAGTTAACTAGTGCATAGTGATTGGTCGAATACTGCAAGCGTGTGACGGAAATGTCCATATTTGGAACATCAGGTTCCAAAGCAATTGTGCTGAGAGGTACGCCCACCTTACTTGCGTATACATTTGGGCGGTCTTAGTCAAATCATACCACCAACTGACGTACATTTGTGGGGGTGTGGTTACACGAGACGTTTCAGGCAGGTCTGGGTGAGCATTCGCTTTTAGATAGAATGCATCTTTTGTTCCGACACTTTAATTTTTGCAATTGTACGTGTCTAATACATGCATGGGCAACTTATAACACACCAAAGACACAGAAAAACACGTATTCATGCCATATGACCCCTTTAAAGGAACAGTTCACTAAACAATCATCACTTGCTCACCCTCCCAACAAAAGAAGTTGGCAACAGCTTAATTTGAATCTAGATTGTTGTCATTTTTGAAGCTTGACCAGGAAGAAAATGCAGAAGTATTGAGGGGATGTTTTTAAAATGTGTCCATTCCACATGTTCCAGTCAAGTGTTAGAAGAAGGTTGAGTTTGAGAGGTTTGTTCAATATAGTGAGGGGCACAGACTGAATAGAGTTAGAAAGACTGTCCCACTAGCAAGGATCAGTTAAAGGGAGTCGGAAAGTGATATAGTTATTTATTGTACATGACAAACCTGGACAAGGATGAGATTCAGAATACAGCTACAGTGGGATTGTGTGGTTTTGAAAAATGGAATATGTGCCTATATAATGTGTATATGGAGAAGATAAAGGATCCAAGCACTGGTCTTTGGGGTACCCCAGGTGACAATGTGATAAAATGGACACCTCTCCCCTTCATGATGCCCTGGGGGATCTACCTGTGAGGTAGGATTCAAATCAGTGAAGTGGAATTGCTGTGATGCCCAACGAAGAGAGGATTGCCAAAGAGGATCTGGATATTAAACATGTGTCTGCTTTGCTAGACTGACAGCGTTGCTTTTGAAACCTGACTGTGGACAGAGAAAGTGGAGAGTAGGGTTTCAGATGTGAATCATCTGTGTCCTAAGGTCTGTGGTATTGAGAACTGGCTGCTGATGGTTGTAGTGTGAAAAAATCTGCAAAGTCATCAGCTGTAGGAGAGGAAGACCAGGGAAGCGGAGAGAGAAATGAGTTTGCAGCATCTGATGTACTGCTGACTGATAACTACAGAGGTCAGCGGGTTCTTTCGATTGTCTGAAATTTCACTCTCCCCACCTGAATGTGGTCCTATGTTCCCGAAGGACACCAGATAGCCAGGGGTTGGAGGGAGTAGTGCAAGCTGACCCTGAGGAGAGAGGACAAGGATAGTCCAGACGGGATGTTAACTCTGAGCATAAAGTATCGCAGCATTGTTCTGATTCAGGAATGAGAAATACAGGATGACAGCAGAAGAAAGGTGGGTTGGAGAGATCCCTTAAAAGTGGCCCAGCTGACCTGGAGGATGGCCAACTATGACTGCATATTGTAAAAGAAGCATAACTTCAAGATAGTCCAATGCATGCATTTTAACAAACAACACAATTCACTTTTGGACAACAACTATTAGTATACACAACAGGAATGAACAGAAAATATATCAGAGCTCTACAAATTGACTGCACTGTCTTACTGTTGCTTCTCTTCTTATTGGTCAGGATGATGACATCATTTTTGCATGAAATAGGTAAAAGATGTTTTATGATGTTTGTTTGTTTGGCGTGTTGTATGTGGTGTCACAGTGCCTTCGATACGCTGGCTAAAGCTCTGAATCCCAGTGAGGGGATGGAGGCTCAGAGTCTGTCAGAGGTGGATGGGATGGGTGGACCTACAATACAGGTGATCAGCAGAGATCACATCACACCTCTCATAGAAGTCGAAGGACCTCTGCTTACAGACGCACACGTCAACTTCAGGGTGTGTAACTGCACTGAACTTAATAGCGCTTGAATATCTTGTTTAGTCATGAATTGTGGTGTGTCTTTGGAGTGTTTCTCCTCTGTCACTTGTTGAGATACAGTCTTGATGTACAGTATCCCCTTGAGCCTACAGTAGGTTCTCGGAAAGGAATTGTAAATACGCTTAATGACCTATTTTGAATGCATTCTCTTGTAATTTCTTTTTAATAAAGAGCAAAAGAAATGTGTATTTAAATCGAAATTGATCTCAGAGTGATCTGATACGTCATTGTTTGATTTGTTTTTGTTTTCTTTAGTTGACAATGCCAAGCCCGATGCCCGAGTACCTGAACGTGCATTACATCTGTGAGTCTGCGTCGCGTCTGCTGTTTCTCTCCATGCACTGGGCACGATCTATCCCAGCATTCCATGCTCTCGGGTGAGATTTCCAGCATTGAAAGGCATGTTGTTAACTATGCTCTGCACAGATACGTGTTACGTCTCAGGAGTATATTAATCACACGCCATTGTGTGTTTTTGTAGGCAGGAGTGTAACACAGCTCTGGTACGAGCCTGTTGGAATGAGCTGTTTACTCTAGGGCTGGCTCAGTGCACACACATCATGAGTCTGTCTACCATCCTCGCTGCCATCGTCAATCACCTGCAGTCCAGCATACAGGACGGTACGATGCTCATAGACACCACATGACAGGCTAATGCTGATCTCTGATTGGATAGTGTTGTCAGCAGCATATTATAATTCATGAATAACTGCTATTCTCTCAGTAGACAAGCTATCCAGCGAGCGCATTAAACTGGTCATGGAACACATATGGAAGTTGCAAGAGTTCTGCAACAGCATGTCAAAACTAGAGACAGACGGATACGAGTACGCCTACCTGAAAGCCATTGTCCTCTTCAGTCCAGGTACACATGCCAGCACACTCTTGAATTCCTAACAGAAAGTCAGGATGTCACATCCGAATGTTTCAAACATGTGTAATACATGTTAGTTGTTATATTTTCTAACACACAACTGACAACCATCACTTCACAAGATCATCCGGGTTTGAGCAGCTGCAGTCAGATTGAGAAATTCCAGGAAAAAGCACAGATGGAACTTCAGGATTATGTCCAGAAGACCTACCCTGATGATACCTACAGGTGTGTTCTTTATGACAGAAATGCTGTGCTTCGAAATGAAGATTGTCATGTTGTTTCAATCTTTTGTTTTGGTGACTTTATCAACAGAACTTAGAAGAAATGATGTATGTATGATGGCCAACCTGTGATGTAATATAGTGGCATGCAAAATGGTTTCCTAAAACACAGATTAATAGAGTATTTTTGTATGCGAAGCCCCGGAAGCGAGACTTTAGGACACATTCCATCGCCCCAAAGTCAATGATGTTTTTTGAATGGGGATTTCATAAAATGCGTGAAATAAGGTTTGGGGTTAACAAAACTATACTATACAAAGTTTACAATATACAAACTATACAAAAAATACTTTCATGTTTTATCCCACGACATAAAACACACCAGTAACAACCCGCCCGTGAGTTTTATCGTGTCTTAAAAACGGTGGTTGCTAACAAGTTCCTAAAAGCATTAAATTGTTAAATAATGCATTTCATGATTTGCAAATCATTTTTCTTTTAATACGCTAACCACAACCTATAAGTTAAACACAGTTTCAAAGCCACACAGTTTATGATGTTTTAGTGACTTTTTATTTGGCAAGTTGACATGGGAGGATCGCCACCCGATCTACTGACAGACGTCGCAGCCTCTTGATGACTGAAATCACTGCCTTCTTATACATTGGGTAAATGTCAGGCTTTAAAAAATATTTGCGTTTGGATGAGCTCGTTGGACACTGATGTGCACCGGGTTGCAGCTTTTGACACAGCGCTGTTAAATAGTTAAATAAACAATGGCGCAAACAAGCGTCTCGTGCATTTCGGGTTAAAGAACGTGTTTCTTAATGTGACAACTAAAAACCAACAGACTGATGAAAATGCGGGACATTTTCTAAATATGCGACGTGCGGGGCAAGGGGTGAAATGCTGTGCGGTACAACGCAAAGCGAGACGGGTGGTCACCCTAACCATAGTATAAAAAAGATATTGTATATTTTTTTTGTTCTGTTGAACGCATAATTGGATATTTTGAAGAATTTAGGAAAACAAACAGTTCTGGGGCAGCTTTGGCTACCCTTACATTTTTCCTACTATGGTAGTCAGTGATGTCCCAGAACTGAAAATTGCTAACATCCTTCCAAATATCTTTCTCTGTGTTCTTCAGAACAAAGTAATTTATACAGGTATGAAATTACATGAGGGTGAGTAAATGATGACAGAATTTTCGTTTTTGGGTGAACTATCCCTTTAAGGCTTTTTTGAAAGGTGACAGGCATGGTCACTACGAGCTGTTGGTGCATGAACAAAGATTTTATTTGCGTTTTGTGCTACATTGTAAATATATTTACTCTAGGCATGGTTTCTGTTCTTTTTTTACACACAGACAGTTAAGTTAAAATGATTCTGTGGCAACTGACAGCAAGCTCTGTTTAATCTTGAATATTCCTATTATCTGACCATCTGATCTTCGGTTGGGCAGGTTGGCACGTCTCCTGTTGCGTTTACCAGCACTGCGACTGATGAGCTCCAGCATAACGGAGGAACTTTTCTTCACAGGACTTATTGGCAACGTACCAATCGACAGTATCATCCCATACATCCTCAAAATGGAGACTGCTGACTACAACAGCCAAGTTACAGGTCCCTCTGTGTGACCACACTCTGAAACCCTGAGACTCCAGTCATGCGACTCCCATTCTCCTCTGCCACAGTCAAATAGATGGACTTGCGTTATATTGGACCGACCAACATGCTCTACCTCAAGAGGAGCTGCAACAGTGAAGGCCACATAGTATGTGAGTGATTCCCTACAAATATTGTGTTGTACTCCATGGAGTGAGAGGAATTATGGGACTTTTGAGTTCCAATGGCAGCGCATTTGCTTCCTGGGAAATAAAACACACGTAGGCCTTGCTTTCCTTTCGACCTTTATTTAAAAACACTTAAGCACTTCGTTAAATGATTCCTATAGGAGTCCCATATCCAGACCTCTCCAAAATGTCTGAAATATCTTTATTACCTACAGGACAGTATTTGCAGCTATGGATTGTTGATGGACTGTTGTGTGATCTTCTGCCACATGACGTGAATCAGATCATTTTTGCCCCAAAATTTAAAAAAAAGAAACGTTGTTATGGTATGTTATGTTTCACATAAAGAAGTACAGTGCCAGATTTACAATTTTTTTTACATATAAATATAGTACCACAGCTCATTATTGCTCTGTACTGTATCACCTCTGCAGTCATGACAATCATCTAACATTACGACGCTGCACTTACTTTCAAAATCCTCTTTTTTTAAGACCTATTTATTTAAATGAGTCTAACTCAGTCAAAACGGCATCATAAAGTAATTTGCTTATAAATAATCTGTGTAAATAAATGACATACTATTGAAAATAGGAAATATTTCAGATGTAATGTGTCTTTTTAGCGTTTAACCAGTTAAAATGTGTCATTTTAGATGTAATCTAAAACATGCAGTTTTGTTATGAACGTTTTTTTCTAATGTAGGCACTAGGGACTGAAATGTTGTCAATCAATACAAATATCCTATTTGAAATGTAAAGAGTATGTGATGAGTATGTGTTGAAATGAACATCTTTGCCATGTTTTTTATCAGAAACATTCATACTGTTTTAACTGTATCTGTATATGTGCGTACAGATATTAACCTGAAAGCAAAAAGATTACTAAGTTTGAACTTCCAGACTATGATTGCATTTTCTTCATGTATGGTTTATGCACCTTCAACCAATATCAGTATCAATGTGTCAACTATTGGTGTTTTATCCACATGAAATTTGTTTTCAAACTAAATGTAATATTCCAAACACACCAACTTTTACATAACAGCATGGCAGGTCAATGCTTTTTTACTCATAGTACATACGAATGTGCAGAATGATTTGCAAACAAAACTTTTTCCTTAAGATATTCCTTGAGAATCACCACCAGCTGTTACTGAACTCTTAAAACGGCCTAAGATATTTCCAAAATGTGCCTCGTATATTTGAAAACGATCCGATACACAATTGTTTTGCACTTGCATGCTTTGCTTATTTATTAAGAACATTTCAGACTGAACTCTACAATATTTTCAGTATATGTCTATTGCAATTTTTAAGTCATGTCTAAAATTGTTTTAATGACTTATTCGGTTGTATATAGCAATTTGACTTGCATAGCTGTAAACTGATTGCTTCTGAACAGTTTATTGGTAGATACTAAGGTGATTGGAATCACCTTAATTTTTTAATAAAACAGTTTTTTCATTCATTTGTAATATTAAACCATTATCTGGTGTACGGAAACATATACAGTACATTAATGTTTTTTGGGATTAATCATATTTTCGAGTTTTTCATTAAAAGTTGTCCCTACTTGCTCTCATTGTTTATGGCCAAAAGCACTTGGGATCTACCCCATTTAAACACAATTCTTTATAGTTATGCTTTCAACGCTTGTGTATGTATTATAAA
The DNA here is from genome assembly GCF_024868665.1 of Triplophysa rosa. NCBI lineage: Eukaryota > Metazoa > Chordata > Actinopteri > Cypriniformes > Nemacheilidae > Triplophysa > Triplophysa rosa. The sequence goes on along the minus strand of NC_079906.1, from coordinate 554,761 downwards.
ATGCTTGTTTTGATTTTGTTCTGTCTGTTTTTTTATAGGTATTGTAATGCCGTGTGACGGATTTGTTGTATGTGTATTTTCATATAAGTGCATATATTTGTTTTATTTCCCCGTTTTCTGTCAATGAGACAAATTGTGCATGAACTAGCTAATGCATTTTATGAAATGCTATACTATATGTGAATTTTAAATATTGTGGCTTAAGAAAAAATATACATATGCACACATGTATACACCGTGTGTATGTACGATACCAGACCGAAGCAAAAAAGAGATATAGCAGTACATTTCTGGTAATGATTTTGTTTATGTATCTTGTGGAGCAAGCAATGACCTCGGTGTGTTGTAAGTGAGCCTTCTTTGTTTATTTTGTGAGCATATTTGAAATATACTGTTCAGATCGCAGTTTGTGTTTGATCCTTTTCACTCTTTTAACTCTTTTCATTTTTAATGAGTTGATCTTCCTCTGCTGGTTGAGAAAATGAAGGAGTACAGTGTAACTGTGATATTTTGATTAAAGGTCCAATGTTAAATTTTTTGGAGGATCTATTGATATTGCTGGCAATTCGCAACCTCACCACTAGATTCCGCTAAAACTCCACATTGCTCCTTTAAATGTGTTTAACAAATTCTTTCCTGATGGTACACTACAGTAGTAGCAATCACATTAGCCACTTTTTGTAAATTTATCTTATTTACATGTTTATTCAACACGTTCATTTAATAGTTTTGCCATATTTAACAGTTTATTATAGGACTAGATGGCAAAATGTTTTGCTTATTGTTGCCACTTTCCTGAGATAAGTTAAGTAAGGAACAAATATGCTGCTAGGAAAGCTGGTCACAAGGAGATCGTGGGAAGAATTGGTGGAGTGAGAAATAAATATGGAGCAGGATGATGGACTACAGAACTTTTGCAGAGGTCATCGGGTGGACACTCTTTCCTATTCAATGATAGTATATGCCAGCTTTATGAAAGGCAATTTTTCATTGTTATCCTCTTTGCATCAATTCTTATGGTTATGGGTGGTTTCAACAAAAATCCAAGAGCAAGGTTTAGTGACATGTCCGTGCCTCAAGACCTAATAATCGTGGTTTTACTATTGTTTTACGTATTGTATTACAAAAGGAAATCAAAGTGAGACCAGAGGTTGCGAATTATACTAAATGATGCTTATTGGAAAATACAAAAGTGTTTGTGTGCGGAGGACAGAATATACAGTACAGTAAAAAGGCATAGTTCACCCAAAAATGAAAATTCTGTCATGAAGTAAGTTGTTCCAAACCTGTATGAGCTTCTTTGTTTGGTACTTTTGAAGAATGTTAGCAACTGACATTTCTCGGGCACCACTGACTACCATAGCAGAAATAATTATTCTATAATTTGTTTTTGTTCTGCTGAACACAAAAGAAAATATTTTGAAGAATTCAGGAAAACAAACCGTTCTGGGGCACCTTTAACAACCAGTTTAATGGTAGTCAATGGTACAAAAAAACTCAGTTGCTAACATTTTTCCAAATATCTTTCTTTGTGTTCAACAAAACAACGAAATGTATACAGGTTTGGAACAACTTGAGCTTGAGTATTTCATGACAGAATTGGGTGAGCTATCCCTTTAACTCAATGTTATGTTTTTTTTTATGTTGTCTTAACTAACATCATGTTGTTGTTGTTATAATATTTGGGCCCGCACAAAAGCACGTAACGTTTAATATTCACATATGCTAGAACCATGGTTGGAGACGCACAGCCACCTTGATGCCGCTAAGTGGCGCTCAAAGGTTTGTGTTCTCGTAATCAGACGTCATTGCGAAGCGCGAAGGAGACGCAATGTGAGCTCGTGTTTGCTTGTCTATGGGTCTTTCGGTGATATAATTTATACAAACGCACAATATAATCATGCCTATGAAAGGCAGATTTCCCATACGGCGGACGCTGGAGTATCTGCAGAAAGGAGAAGTCGTGTTTAAAAACTCGGTGAAGATTATGACTGTCAATTATAACACGCATGGAGATCTGAGCGAAGGAGCAAGGTCAGAAAAACAACATCATCTCCTTTACATATGCAAATATGAGTTTGTTTTAAAGTAACACGACTTGTTTCCACCATGTAAGCACCCACATGAAAAATACTATAATGGTAAACTGTAAAGTCATTTAAACCGCAGCAAATATGGGACCTTGTCTGTGAAAACGTCATAATCTAATAATTGGAAAACGAGCATCAGTTTCATTTCACTTTGATTTCAATCTTTGACATGGCCTTACTCAGTCAGTATGAGTTGTATACAGTGTTGGGTAAGTTACTCTGAAAAATTAATTCATTACTAGTTACTAATTACACATTCGATAATGTAATTAGATTACTGTACAAGTTACTCTCTTCAAAAAGTATTTAATTACTTATTACTAATTACTTTCTATATCCTACATCAACCTTGATGAGTTAAGTGATTCAAGGATAGACATGAAACGGCTCTTTTAATTCATTCAAATAAATAATATTAAACTACATAAAGTATTATTATTAATTACAAATGTGAGAATTATACATTAAAGCACGGATTTTAAAGTTAGACTTTGAATTTTGATGTAAATTCCTCTTCTGCACACACACATATTACAGAAAGTATTTAGTTTAATTACATAAGGAAGTAACTGTAATTAAATTACAGAAAAATAAGAGTAATCCCTTACTTTACTTTTTCAAGGGAAAAGTAATTAAATAACTGTAACTAATTACTTAGTAACTAGTTATACCCAACACTGGTTGTATAGTACAGTTTTTTGTTCAAGTCGGTACACAAATATAATTTTCATTTTGTGTCAAAAAATTCAATATACACTTTCATTTTTGATTCTGTACCAAAAGACTGCGGTCCCAGCAGTATATACTGTATACTTGTTCTTTCTTCAATTAAAATAATAGCAATGACATTTGATGGCTGTTTCAGCAACCGTGTTTAATGATGTCCTTTGGCAGGAAGTTTGTGTTCTTCAACATCCCACAAATCCAGTACAAAAATCCCTGGGTTCAAATAATGATGTTTAAAAACATGACTCCCTCTCCCTTCCTCAGATTCTATCTCGGTAAGATGAAGATCTTGATCTGTCTTTCATGATGCCGACAGCTCTGTGGTCATATTCTGCTGATTTTGAACATGTTTTCTAGGTGATGGTGAACAAGTGCTGGTGGATGTAGAAGGAAAGGACTATAAAGAAATCACACAGCATGTAAAAAAGATTCTGGGCAAGTCAGAGTAAGTAATTCTTAAATGTGTAAAGGATATGATATGAATCATTTCTTTATTGGGCAGTTCCAGCGTTACGGATGTGACAGTTGCAGTCAAAACCTGAAATTAAAATATTTTTCATTACCAAGATATTGATTTTGTTTTTAATCTATTTAAGGTTATGGAAATGAACATGCGTTCTGGGTGTGACAAAAAGGACACTTTTTTTATCCATAATTGATTGATTTCTTGCAAATAAAATGATTACAGACACATTTATTGAGAGACAACATTGTAGGATTTCTAAGATTAAAGTGTAAAAACCAGAAGCAATAACACCCAACAAATGGAGAATGGGTGGCTCATCATAGAACATAAAAGGCTTTTTTATTTTAATTTATATATATTTTGTATATAGACCATTATGGAGGTGACAGTTCTGAGAGAGCCACATACTTGCCAATGGAAAGTCATGCTTTAAAATACACATAATAAGCTCATAGATACACATTGTTTATGTCAAAAGTTCAAGTCTGGACCATTTTACCCATTTTAATTTGTCATGATTTGTTCTTCAAAAACAGTATATTGTTTCTGAGGGTTTGTATCCATACAATGGAACTAAATGGGGCTCTTTGTTGTGTGGTCACAAATGTTCTTTACATTTTAATTTCTTCTGCAGAAGATATTTTAATGATACGATACTGACCAGAATGTGCTGTGGTCTTCTGCCACTTTACACATCTGTAGTCTGGCATGTTGTGCGTTCGGAGATGCTCTTCTCCATTCCCATTTTGATTAAATGCCCCAATCTGGCCATTGACAAGATATTTTCACCCATAGAACTGCCACTCACTGTTTTTTTTTGCAATAAATACCTAGAGACGGTTTAATGTGATAGATGAGCAGTTTCTGAAATATACAAATGTGCTTGTATTCATGCATGTGTGTCTCTCTCTGTCCACAGTAAAGTCCTCGAGGCCGAAGCTTTGGCTAAAATGGAGTTGTCGAACCCTGCTAACTTTGGGCCCAAGAAATACTTTCTGCGGGAGTGTATGAGTGAGGTAGAGGGGCAGGTTCCTCATCCGGGTTTTGTGCCTCTTCCCAAAGAGATGACCGGCAAATACCGAGCCAAATTGGCTGCCGTCTCAGACGATTAAGAACAATTTGAAAAGACCTCAAAAGTCATATTGTTTTCTGTATCGTGACGTTCTAATTTAAATGATGCCGTTACCGTGTGTTTTTTTTTTTTACTGTAACTGTCAATTTCTGTAGTAAGAGATTTTTCCAAAACTCACAAAACCCCTGAAGTTGTGTGCATTACTAGCAGAAATGTAACTAAATGCACAACATTTGAGTGACTTTTTTTCTTGTGTTAAACCACAACATAAAAGATTTAATGAGAATCAGAATACTATATTATGTCAGATTCTTTTTATTAGTGTTCCATTTATGATATTGTTCAGTGTAAACAGAAAACATCCAAAAGCTAATTAGGACCGGCTGTTCACAAGTACTCTTGACCACAAAATCGGTGATTACAAAACCACGGCATTCAGTCACTAAGCTGTTGCTGTTGTGTTCTTACATACATGGTATACGGTCATTTCATAATACATCTATAATTTACAGTTTATGTATATTCTTTACTAGAAAGCTTTAAATGGCTCACACAGACAAAACAAGTCAGTAAGTGTTTGACATCTGTTTGTGGTATGTACAATAATGTATTACTGAGACATGCAAGTAACATTGTTACAGGAGAAAACTTAAGCATATTAATTGTACGTTTTTACATTTTGAGAACAGAGCGATGAAAACAAAGACCATTAATAAACACCAGTTTTCAAAAAGAAGCAGTGGAAATCAGGACTGCTAATGGATTTCAATAACACAATGAAAGTCTGTATGTGTGTTATTATATACCTTACAAGTCAATAAACCAAGAGATTTAACATCATATCATTTAAAATTGCAAATAGAATTTCAGAGCCACACAATGTTTTAAAGAAGTGCAGGAAGTCAGGGTCTCGATCAGTTGAAGTTTTGATCATACATTAGATCACAGTCTAGACTCTAGCAGAAGAAAATAATCAACGTTAAAATTGTGCATTTTTCAATTTGCTGCTCGAAAACAATTTGTTGTCAATATCTTCAACGGACGTGCATAAAATACTGACCAGGTTGGATGGAAAATGCTTACACCATTTCAAATTTGAAAAGCACAAACCCGTTTTTCTCAAACTACCTGTTGACCAACACTAGACATTATGAATTTGAATATTTAGGACTGCTAATGCTCCCTTTTCTTCTTTCTAAAGCGCTTTCGAATCTAACTCGACGTTTCTCCCTTTCTGCAGATTCCTACAATGTAAGAGTAAAAAAAAAACTTCAGATGGGGTTTGTGACTATTTTTTTCTTTTCTGCTCTTGAAGCGTTCGATGTAGCTCCCTTAAGTTCTCTGACAAAAGCTCCACTTCATCTGCACGCCCGTTTAGTTTGGCATCAAACATGTACGCACGGATATTGTCTATCTGTTGGAGAAGCAGCTCTTCCTCAATCATGTCATCCATTATTGAGGCGTCGTCGTCTTCTTCAAATGGATTGGTTGATGCAGCTGGATTCCCATCCGAAACCTCTTTAAAAGGGTTCCCTCTATCTTCATCACCGTCCTCATCTTCGAAAGGATTTCCAGGCGACTTTGCTGTACCCGCGTCTAGATCTTCTGTGGCATCCTCTTCCTCCTCAAATGGGTTGTAAACTTTCTTTCCATTGGCTGCATGATTATTTTCCCCCATGATCTCTACACTTAAAGAGCTGGTTGCTCCTTCCTCAACTGGAGAGAAATCCTCAGCATCGAATGGGTTTCTTGCTTGTGGAGTTGGTGTATGTTCCTCTCTGTGCCTCACCACGGGTGGAGAGTTTCCAAACTTTGCAGGCTTAGACTCAAGGTCTGCACTCAAATGATCTTCCAGGTCACCTTCATCCTGTTCTTCATCTTGAACATTGTCTCTAAAATCTAAGGAAGATGTTTTTGTGTGGGCTTTGTTCTCAAGCTCTCTTTGCTCTAGATGTTCAATCTGTCTCTGCTGCAGGTCCGTTTCCTCGGCCAGCTTCCGTGAAAGCTCGATGGCTCTGCTGGTCTGCTGGGCATCAAACTCGTCCTGAAGCTGCCGCAGGTTCTCCTCCAGCATGGCCACCTCGTCGGTGCGGTTTGCGGAGCGGGCCTGCCGTAAAAAGGACTCTATGTTTCCAATCTGTTGCAGCAGAGGGTCGTCCAGCTCAGAGCGAGTGCCTGACTGCGGCAGCCAGCCGCCGGCTTTGGTCATAAGGGGACCTGGAACGCTTCCGTTTGCACCGAGGGCCGGGCGGTTCTTCTCATTTTCAGATCGACGTTTTTGTGCCTCTAGAGATGCCTAAGTTTCGCAAGACAGATGGACGGTTACAAAATGGCCTACCAAGTAATTCATTTGCAGTGAGTAAAGTTTATTCATGGTTATACAACATAACCACAGCACCTGTTTCTCCTGCTGAATCCTTTTCCCTTGCTCCTCCTTCCTCTTCTCCTTCAGCTCCTCATATTTCCCCTTGGTAGGCAAGGACGTCAGACCCAGCAGTTTCTCCTACACGGTGCAAAAAAGTAGAAATATTCAAATGTGTGCGCATCCCCCTTTGAAGTTTATGTCCCAGACCGTGTTTTTTACGTCTTACCTGTATAAAGAGCGTGGCCGCGTAACGCACCATTTTTTGTAGCTGTAGGGCTTTAGGGTGCGGCTGGACCTCATCTTTTAACCCCAGTGTGAGGATCTTCTTACTAATGCGGATACAACATTACAGAAATGCATGATGGCAATTCTAATACAGACACTTTCAACGCAACGCATGTCTAATTTCTACCTCAGAACATCGATGAGCTCGTAGTATTTTTGTATTTCCATCCTCAATCCAGCAGCATTCTCCAGATTATAAGCGGTCTCTCCAGCACTGCACAGGACACACAAAATGTGCAATGTATTGACGCGTTACCAGGCAAACGAACAAATGCACATCTGTAGTGGTTTTCTTACAGCTGTTGAGGGCTTACTTGAGCGACTCGGCCATGTGCATGTACTCTGGAGCCTTAGCTTCAACCTTCTCCATACACGTCCTCAACCTCTACACAGTGAAAAACAACATGTTTGTTTGTATCTCACTAGCTTCAAAGTTCTTAAAAGCCTTTTATGTATTTGTTTTCATTTTCAATTAAACACCCAAATATCTGTACATATACACAATATCATCAAAATCGTGCATGAAATTGTAAAGAATATTAGGTACTCCAGTGAGGTATAAAATGACAATGTTCACCTAAAATTTGGAGCAGAATTAAAGGGGGTAAAATGACTTAATTTTATTTTTATACACCGACTGGTAGATCTGCTTGACTTCATCAATCTTTATTTCTATTCATAAAGCCCTATATAGTACGACCTCAGAGATATGGGGATTTTAATGCCGCTCCATGTGCAAATTGTACCCCATTTTCGATGGTCATTTGTTCGATGTACTTGTTTTTTTTCTTAGTAAGCGTGCTCCTGTCATATGTTTAAAGCAGGGGTTCCCCGGGGGGGTCACAAGGATGCGAGGACGGGGTCACAAGATGATTTCCAGAAATCTTTTTTTTTTAAATGACGTATTTTATCAATAAGTGTAACAAAATATACAAATATTAGTTTAGTTCAAAATAAACCATACAAATAAAAAGCCATCAGCCTTTCGTTAGATTACGTCACATTAACGACATTAGCAACAGCATTAGGTGCAGCAAGTCAATTTACAGCACCACGTTAAACATTCCCATATGTGCGCGCAGATTATTTTTCAGGCTTTAAGTTTAGGATATTTTTATTTGTCGAAATGAAACTTTGGTTAATATCAACCAAAGACACCGCAGGGAGGCCAGTGGAGGAGGGCGGAGAAGCGCCGCAGTCAGAAAGGCCATAGACCTCAGGTACGAAAAGAGGCCGACGTTTGCATAAAAAAGACATCCATCAGCACTCAAATCAGTTTGATGAAATTTGACCATCTGTAATAATAGTTCATAGTTTATGTTTAACAAGTAATGTAATGAATAAATTACTATAAAATAATATTATGTTAGACTGTGCTCTTTTGTGTTGTCATTATGCATGTGTTTGGATAGACCTAATAAGTGCATGTGTAAACGCAACATTTGTAAACTTAAACCACCTCCGAAGATAGAGGGGGTCTCGAGTCACTGGCACTGTTATTTTGGGGGTCGCGGGCTGAAAAGTTCGGGAACCCCTGTTGTAAAGTGTATGCCATGTTTACAGTAGTCTTCTGCATCTGGTACCTCATAGAGTTTGACAATATCAGGCACGTGATCCTTTTCCTCCAGTTTATTCTGATGGCGCATCAGCGCGTCCATGCAGTGATGACAGCAGCGCACCCGATCATCATCTTTCTCCTCCAGAACAGAGGTGACGGAGGAGATGCTGCTGATGGAGCCACGGCGAGGGATCTGTGGTGCGACCTGTGCTCCGGAAGACCCCCTCTGACCCAGACTGCCCGGTGCATATAAAGCTTCTTTTGTTCCAGTGGTTAACTTATCTGAAACAAAACATTTCACAAGTGTTACATGACAAAATAGTCAACGTATATAAAATAACAAAATACAAAAACAATTGTAACTGTATCAGCAAGTGTTACGGATGAATAAATTATTAACCTGTAAAATGGTGATACATTAGCTGGATTTCAAGCCCCAATGTCTAAGACGGCATTTTAAAATTAGGCTGCATTAGTATGCTAAATTTCCTTCTTATATCCAACATCTAATATACATTTGTACTTCAACATTAAAGTCCCAGTGAAATTAAAGATCACAATTCTTATTTTTTCATGAAATATTGCAGCGTTTATAGTAAATAGCTTATCAGTGTGGGTCATTTTCTTTTTAAAATTCAATGCACTTCCACCCTGAAAGGACGATCCATCTCAAATGACATAAATTAGACATCTTGGCCAGAGCATCCGTTAACTCCTCCCTTTCAACTGTCAGTCTGCTGCCAGTTTCATTTCAAAATCAATGCTAGAATTATTTTTACACATCCAATCAATTCGCAGTGAAAAACACAAGCCACGCCCACTAATTTTCTCCTTTGACATTCCTTTTCTCTAGGAAATGTGTCAGAATACGGAAGTAAAAATGATCGCAACTTCCGGTTCACGGGGACTTTAATCCCAGAATGCATTGGAATAAACCCAGTTTAAAAAAGAAATTATAAAATACACTTGAATTTAATTCAATACCAAAAAGTACAGGCAAAATGGGAATATGCAATGCAGTATTAGTGTGTTACACTAATTCGAGTGTCGCATCATCAGCTTAGCGACAAGTTCTAGTAAAACAAATAGCGAGTCAAGCCCGCCATTGGCTTCACATAAGGAGCGCTATGTGCGTGCTGTGTAAAGTTGCTGCTTTTTGTGAATTGACTCTAGTCCATGTGTGTGTCACTCACACGCCAGCTGCAGAGGCACAAACTCTGTGCACTTTCTGCACATAATGGAACCACAAAGGCGGCAATGGTGGCGGCGGTTGCGGATGTTGAATTTGCCCCCACAATCGGGGCAGAACGGCACATCTTGATCATTCACCCATGACACCAAGGATTTCTCAAGTGCTGAGAAAACAAAGCAGTCACATTACAAGCGATTACTTTAATAGCAGCGAACTCATTTGTAATTTGCCGTGATATTCTTCACCTACATCTTATCTGTGCCGCATCCATATTGGTTCTGTCGAAGGAGGTTAGCTAGAAACCAACAACAACAAAAAAGGAAATCCATCAGATCAGCTTATGAAGGTCCATTTCAAACGTCATATTTTATCTGAACCTACAGTACAAGCTTGATAAACCTGAACACAAGCTTGATTTTTATTTGTCTCAAGCCCAACTCTCGATGCAACATAAGCATTGCATTCCTAGTGGTCCTGAATCTTTGTCTCCCCCCCCCCAGTTGAATCAAAAGTTAAAAAAATAAGTTAGTGATCTCAATATAGGCCAAAATAATCATGATTAAGACTTTTCGTCACTAAGAAAATACTCACCTTTTCCAGTCGTATGATGCATTTGTTGACTTCAATAACATAATGGTCGATTCTTGCAGCTCTGTGCTTCTTGAAAGCATCCAAGTGACTGCGGGTGGCCCCTAGTTTAATGGAATTCATACGTTTATTACACTGCAGATTAGGAGTGAATTATTCACCTTGCATACGGCACCATACAGTGAACATACGGTGACTACCAACATTTATTTGAACACACTGAGCAACAATAGCCAAGTGTATTATAACCAAAGTCAGATTTAAGACCCAGGCAGAAGGTCGGGTGTTACCGAGTTCCTGCGGCTCCCACATGTAAGGGTCCACCCCTCCATAATAAAACGACTCATAGCTGCTCTCTGTCCGCTCGTCTCCATCCCGTTTCAACAGCTTGTCTTTGGCTCTCTTCGCCTTCTGCACCAGGCCTGAGAAACCATGAGAAATATTCAGACTACACCTGTATGAGGTTTTGGTGAACATTCTAGACCGTGTTTACACCAGTACTGCAATGTCTAGGCTCACTTCATTATACACGTTTCTGCACAAGTTGTTGTCGCTTGTGTTGAGTGGTGGTCTTGTTAATGTTTCGCAATCTAACATGAGAATCAGACCTAACCGGTACTTACTCTTCAGCTGGCCGCTGACATGCCGGTTGTCTCCGGAGTGCTCTTCCTCATAGTGGTCCTGTAACTGGTAGAAGGACTGGAGGTCTTTCAGACAGAGGGGACATAGAAAGCCCTCCTTCACCTCAGATGAGTCTTCTAACGAAGGTTGATATATGGAGGCCATGAGCTGGTTTTGGATACGAAGGGGTTTACGCTGCACCTGTTATGACCACCAGCCACACCAGACCCCCTACATCATTTACATCTGAACAAAATATACAACAAAACTGTATTGAAACGATCCATATAAAGAGTACTTTCCTATTAAGTGTTTGCCATCTCAAAAGGCTTGCACGAAACAAATAAAAGTGCAAATAATCTTCTATTGTAGGTTGATCGTCTGTATGTTTAAGTGTCTTATGGATTTCTTCTAGTGAACATAATGCAGGCCAGAGTCAAAACGCGGTGAGTGACAGATGACAAAGGAATGTCTGTAATGACCCTTACCGAGATCAGTTCATCTTGAAACATCCCGTTAAATGTCAACATTTATAGATATTCAAGCAGATGGAGCTGAGCAGGGACGTTTCAAAAGAGCAGTAAAGCGCTGATCATATGGCAGATCGTGTGACTCTTTCAGTGTGACCATCGCAACTACGCTACATCCTTCGGTCAAAGCATCGTGTCAAAATAAAAGTCGGCCTCTTCTTCTTCTTGGTTTTTAACGGCGGCGGGCAACCAGCGTATTAAGTTCATTACCGCCACCCCCTGCTCCGGAGTGTGGAACAGCGCTCTATATTCTATTTATCAGCCCTGTCTCCCTAATAAAATCAAAGAAAGCTTTATTATCAACCTTACTTTACCATTTTATTAAAACCTTACAATTTACTTCTTGAATTCCACTTTTCCTCATTTCTTCTATCACATTACTCCTTTCTTGTTCATACTTACTACTGCACTCAAGATTCACATGTGTTATTGTTTCCTCAGCATGACATAGTACACTTAAAATAATGTGTATAAATAATTATGTGGACAATTTAAATCGGAGTGCCCTAACATTATTCTATATTACCTCTTCTTTCTTTGATTTACCAGTATTTACCATATTATCTTTTGGTTTACTTCTTTAATTAAAATATAAGATATCTCCCTCTTCTTTCATTTTCCCACTTGCCATTCTTCTATTGCTTTATTCCAAAAACCTTAATTTCTGACTTGCTTAATGGAACTTGCATATCTATTGTTTCTCTCTGTAAAGCTTGCTTTACTAATCCACTATCCACATCCTCATTTCCCATCCCTATGTGTGCTGGAACCCATATAAACTGATTATGTTACCATTTCAAACAATTCTTGAATGTATTTTTAATATATTAAAAAGGTTGTCTTGGCGGCTAGATTTAAAAGATCTTAAACTCTTTAACCTGTTTAACTCTGCACTGTAAAAAAAACGTAAAAAAACGGAAAGTTTCCAGGAGCTGAGGTGCCGGAAAAAAACCTGTAAAATTAACAGAAAATATCTGTTACATAAAATTACAGTAATTTTTCATAATTATAAATACAGTTTTTAACCGTAATTTTACACAAGATTTTTTTTGTACTTCTTGAGCTTCTAAATGTTTAATTTAAGATCTAAAGATTAAAGATCCACTTACATATTGTGGAAATTTATATAGAAACCATAAAAGTACCAAAAAGATCACTGATTCAAATAATTAGCCTCAAGTGTTGAGTTCAGGTTTTTATCAAAAAATAACTCGTTTTTAAACAGTTTTGGACCCATAGAAAATTAGATCATGAATGCATGAGTATACCAATATAAAAGTTTGTTCATAACTGTAAAAATATCAATAGAACAATGAGTTAATCATTTCAACAATTAACCAATATAAAAGTGCAACAATATAAAAATTACAACTTGTTATACAAACATTTTTAGTTTAATGAACTGCCTTAAAAACTAGACCACTTATTACAATGAAATCATCTTGTCAACAGATGAGCCATGAAAGAACAAATAAACAACAGAAGCTCAACTCAACAAAATTTCACCAATAACATCTTAGAAAATACTGAAGCAGTACAAGAGATCATCATCATGGACAGATTTATAAAACACATGCGATAAAACTGATGCTCAACTATTAAAATACACCCATCAGAGGACAAAAATGACATCAATCTCAAACTTTTCTGCCTAAAATAGAAATGTTGGAAACTTTCATACAACTACAAGAATGAAAAAGTGAAATTTGATACAACAGAAGCACATGGGCAATTCCGTGAAAATGTCAACCTTACAATGAAAAAATAAAGTTTTTACCAACGGTTTTTACTTTGGTAACAGCACAGATATTAGGTGATTCAAATACCCATGTGAGAGCTCAGTTGTGGCCTAATGGTTAGAGAGTCGGACTCGTGACCAGAAGGTTTCTGGTTCGATCCTCAGGGCCGGCGGGTAACGACTGAGGTGCCCTTGAGCAAGGCACCTTACCCCTACTTGCTCCCCGGGCGCTGCAGTGATAGTTGCCCACTGCTCCGGGTGTACGTGTGTTCACTACTCACTGGATGGGTTAAATGCAGAGGTCACATTTCGGGTATGGGTCACCATACTTGACAAATAGGTCACTTCACTTCACTATCAACAAGGGTTTAGTAAAATTCATTCTCTGAGAATTTTTATGTCACGTCCATAACGTTGGAATTGCCCACATGTAGCTTCAAGTCAGTGACACAGCCAATAATTTTAAGATAAGATAATGGAGGAATATTTGATCATTTTTACTCCATCCATTCATAGTCTGCAATTTTGCTGAACAGTGAAAGAACCTTTGGAATGACCACCTTTTGATTTCTTGAGGTGTTCTTTTCGATTTTGGATCCCTTCTCTGGGTTTATCTTGAAAAGGCATCTGTTGAATAAAGAAATATCAGTAAAAAATAAAGGACTGTACCATACCATTCCTCTTAAAGGAATAGTTCACCTTCAAAATGAAAATTGTCACGATTCTCAGGGTGAGACACGGAGACAAGGATACATGGACAGAGGACCCAAGTGCAGACAATGGGTAAGGGTAACAAGACAGACTTTAATTATATCTAAAAATACAAAACAAAGACCCACGTGGGGGAACATAACAAAACATAGCAACAAGGACAGGGACTAACTAGACTAGAAATAATAGCAACACTTGCCATAACCACAATAAACTAAACTAACTACAGAACAATAACTCACCCACATGACACAAACACAACGCAACAGAACAATGAACCAGCACGAGACAGAAGACACAAGGGCATTATAAAGGGGATAAATCAAGAGGGGACAGGTGCAGGACATGAACTAATTAACAAACAATAATGAGGAGACGAAAGGGCGGGAACAGAGACGCCACACCGGAGAGAGGGAGTATATGGAATGCCAAAACTGACTCTCTCCACATAAAACAAGAGGTTCTATCATGGTTCTGCCACTAGGTCAAGAAAAGCAAGACAAGGTGGGACAGAACCATGACAGAAGCCCCTCCTTAAGGAGCAGCATCCTGATGCTCCTCAAGGAACAAACAAGACTACACAGACTGTGACAAAAAACATAACTATACAAACACGACCAAAAACGTGATACATAGAAAAAAAAGTCCAAACAAAGACATGGCACCGGCTGGAAGGCCGGCTAGACAGTACATGGAGCCGGCTGGATGGCCGGGTGGACAGTACATGGAGCCGGCTGGATGGCCGGCTGGACAGTACATGGCGCCGGCTGGATGGCCGGCTGGACAGTACATGGCGCCGCTGGATGGCCGGCTGGACAGGGCGCCGGCTGGACGGCCGGCTGGACAGGACATGGCGCCGGCTGGAAGGCCGGCTGGACAGGACATGGCGCCGGCTGGATGGCCGGCTGGACAGGACATGGCGCCGGCTGGACAGGACATGGCGCCGGCTGGGACGGCCGTCGGAACAGGACATGGCGCCGGCTGGATGGCCGGCTGGACAGGACATGGCGCCGGCTGGATGGCCGGCTGGACAGGACATGGCGCCGGCTGGATGGCCGGCTGGACAGGACACATGGGCGCCGGCTGGATGGCCGGCTGGGAGAACAGCTATCACCGGCTGGGCAGGCCTGGATGTCGACATGACAGGACAGGATGTCGGGGCTGGGCAGGCTCTCTGGCACTGGGCAGCATCTCCGACGGCTGGGCAGCGCTCTCTGGCAGCTGGGCAGCAAACAAGGACAAACAACACAAACAGTCGACTCGACAGGCCTGGGCACCAGCTGGGAGGCCGGCAGGGATCTGTCAGCGGGAACAGGACACCGGCGGCCTCAACCCTGGAGGGGAATCCGACGACCTCAACCCTGGAAGGGAGCCCGGCAGGTCTCGATCCTGGACGGGTTCCGGCAGCTCGACCCGGAAGGGAGTCCGCGGTCCCGACTCTGGTGGAGCCGCGGCCTCTACCCTCCAAGGGAGTCCGGCGGCATCGACCCCTCCCGCTGAGATCCCTCTGTCTGCTGGGTCCAGAATGGCTGGTTCATTCTGTCAGAACTCAGGGTCGGGCAGGACATAGGACAGAGGACCCAAGTGCAGACAACGGGTAAGGGGTTAACAAGACAGACTTTAATTATAACTAAAAATACAAAACAAAGACCCACGTGGGGGAACATAACAAAACATAGCAACAAGGACAGGGACTAACTAGACTAGAAATAATAACAACACTTGCATAACCACAATAAACTAAACTAACTACAGAACAGTAACTCACCCACATGACACAAACAAACACAACAGAACAATGAACCAGCACGAACAGAAGACACAAGGGCATTATAAAGGGGATAAATCAAGAGGGGACAGGTGCAGGACATGAACTAATTAACAAACAATAACGAGGAGACGAAAGGGCGGGAACAGAGACGCCACACCGGAGAGAGGGAGTATATGGAATGCCAAAACTGACTCTCTCCACATAAAACAAGAGGTTCTATCATGGTTCTGCCACTAGGTCAAGAAAAGCAAGACAAGGTGGGACAGAACCATGACAGAAAATTCTGTATTTACTCACCCTGTTGTCATTTAAACCGGTGTGATTTTTGTTCTTCTGCAAAACACAAAAGAAGATATTTCGAAAAATGTTGGTTACCAAAAACCGTTGGTTAACAACAAAACAAAACGCACAGGAATATGTCTCTGCTCTTGATGTAAAATCATTCACGAATATTTTCATTTTTTCCTATGTCTATAGGACTTAATGCTGGCTGGGACACATTGTTTCTTTCTCTCTTTTTATTCCAGTAAAAAGTAATTATATATATCTATATATTATACAATAGGATATATAATAAAAAGAGAGAAAGAAACAATCAATATGCAAATTTGTCCTATGGTGTGATGGCAAAACTTTAGAAAAAAAAACGATGTAATGAGGACACTATTAATTTTGTAATATCCTTTATATTATAAACATTAATATTAATAATATTAATTAATTAATGTCACACCATAGGTCACATGTCCGTTTTATCTGTAGGCTATATAATAAAAAGTATTTGTCAATTATATACAGATATTTTTTTAAATAAACAATGTACATTTTCAGTCTATTTCGGTAATTTGACCATGTTTTATTGGAAATGGAAAGCTAAACGAGGGAACGAGAGGGGCGGGGCCAAAGACAAGACCGGAGAGAGCGCATGTTATGTCAGAACCAACAATAACATGCCTCTCTCCACACAAAACATGAAGTTCTGTCATGATCCTGCCACTAGACCAAGAAAGACATGACATGATGAGGCAGAATCATGACAATATCCACATACAGTGGTGTAAATACAACATTTTCATGTCGTATTCCAGGAAACCCCTCCAAATTTCATAAAACACTGCTGAAAGTGATAAACATTATTGTATGTGTTGTCACTCCTATGAAAAAGACACAAAAATTAAGGCATTTTTTTTTCTAAAGTCTATTTTTGGAAGTGTATTACTCTGAGCCTGAGGGGCCCAGGAACCTGCATACAATTGTTCTTGATTCCAAGAGGTCTCAACAAATAGAGGGAAACTGATTTTTTTCTTTATCATGTATTCAATTATTATTCTAAAGCAACTCAAGTGTGCTTTTTTCGTAAAGGAAATTTTCGTAATTTTAAACAGACCCCATAACCACATACAGTGGTATAAAAAAATTCAGGCTTTAATTTCACAGTAAACCTCTCAAAATTGCATGTAACAGATGAAAGTGCATGTAACAAGCGAAACTTGGTGTTGAGTTTGCTCGTGGTGTTTTGGTCCCCTGTTGGGCATTGCCATATCTCAGCCTCTAATTCGCCTATTTGGACAAATGAGGGGTCTACCTAGAGGTCAGAGTATGAGCTTCCGTTTAATATGCATCACATGTGGATAGACAGAGGTTCAGACATTTTACTGAATTTTTAACTATTCAAGCTTTATGTCACGTTGCTGAAGCAGCACGTTGATGGGAGACATTGGAAGCTTTTTTTTTTAAAGCTATTTAGCTTAAAAAAAACATGAAAAGAGGTATATGGACTTATTTAGAAGAAAACAACATATTCTGTACAATAAGCTTTCATTTGATATATAACTTGAACATGTTGGACATATTTGAGCGTTATGAAAAATGTTCATGATCTTAAAGAGCAGGTTTCATGAATCTCATAAAATTGCCGGCATTGCAGTGTGTAACGTTGCTTTCCTTCCATTTTAACGATCTGCAAAGTTGTTAATCCAAAAAGTCCATGATAAATTAAGATATTGGCTTCCAAAGTAAGGAGTCGACCCCAAACCGCCCAAACAAATCGTTAGGCTTTCAAATCTTTTGAGTGTAACATTGATACATCACAGTGTAACGCATCATCATAATCCCTGTATGGGAAGGGAAGAACCCAGATGCAGGCAGCGGTGAAGGGGTTAAATAATAATACTTTATTTGACACTAAACAAAGAAAAAACCCACGAGGGGGAGTAAAACAGGAACAGAACTAAAACAACTTGAAACAAAAGACTTCCCACGAGGGGGCAAAACCAAAAGAACAGGATCAAACTAAAAACTCACACGAAGTACAGGACTGCAAACACAAGTCCAAGAGACACAGCAACTCGAAAGCGACAGGGTATAATCTGGCAGGTAAGGAAATCCACGAAACACGATAATATTCAATCGACTGGCAAGACATGAACACGGAATAGCACAAAACGAACTAGCATAGGACAGAAGACACACGGTCATTTTTAAAGGGAGACTAACAAAGGATAATTAACAAAGGACAGGTGTCGGGGATGAAAACTGATGGAGAGCTAAACGAGGAACGAGAGGGCGGGAACAGAGACGCGACCGGAGAGAGAGTATGGAAGGCCGTAAATGCCAAATGTCTTTCTCCACACAAAACCTAAGGCTTTGCCATGACTCTGCCACAAGACCAAGAAAGACATGAAATGATGAGGCAGAATCATGACAAATCCCCGCCTTCCCGCGAAACAGGAACACTCTGACCTGCCCACTAGCACTTCAGGTAGTATTGCGTATACAACATGTAGAGGAGACGCTGTGTTTTGTGCTGTGAACGCAAATGTACTTTGTTTTCGCTGTCAAAGGATGACGATGTGAAGGATCAGTGGCTAAATGTTTTTTTTTCCACGATACCACTGCAGTACAATTCCAACCTTGTGTTATGTGCTCGTCATTTTACCGACGACTGTTCTCAAATGTTGGCGAGTTCAACGCGGGATTTGCCAGCCGCTTGACCCTGAAAGATAAGTCAATACCAACTTTATTTGGACCAACAAGCGTCTCAGAACCACAACCTGTAAGTATGATAAATACGTTATGTGTACATGTTAAATTGAGGGTTTACAATATAAAGTAATTGTGCTAATTCGTGTTGTATATGTAGTACAGCTGTAGGTTTCCAGGTAAACAACGTATAACAGTGTTACAGTTTTAATAATCCAACATTTACCTAATAATATGGCGGTTATTGTAGACTGTTGTCGTTCTACATGTCGTAGTATTGTACAAACTGTATCCCTTTATCGTTTAGTCACGGTAGCACTTTGCAAACGTGTCTCACATTAGGGTTTTGTCAAGTGTGCAAAGTTTAGCTGTGGTCACGATCCCCTTCAAACAAAACGGTTTGCTTGTCATTATTTTAAACACGGACTGCAGCACTGTATAATTTTATTATGTAAAGGTGTGTGCATTCTCTTTGGAAGCTCTCGCTAACTTGCTCAGTTACTCCTCTCTGTATAATCAAAGTAATGATAAACTTTTGGATAGAGCTGTTGTTGTTCTCCCACAGCTATGACGAAAAAACATCAATAGAAAACAATAGTCTGAATAGTTTATGAAGATAGATGGTGTACTTGTGATATGGTAATACTGATGCCATTTTTATACACTTACAGCGTCTTTGTTTACAAAAACCTTCCTGAGATAAGAACTGTGGTAATGGACGTTTCGTTTCTGACACGCGGTGTATGGAGAAAACCCAATCACAACTGATTGCGCCAGTTGGCCAATCGGAGCTCACTGGACTCGCGGTAGGGAGGAGATTAGAGAAGCGGAAAATTTGAACAGCTTTGGAGGAATCGTTTAGGGATCTTTGAGAAATGGATAGATACTAAATGCATATTTTAAGAAAATAGCACCGTTTTTTTTTACCTTTGATACATTTGAACATGTTGTTGGGGACTCTAATACAACATTAGGACACTTACAAAAACCTTTAAACCTGCTCTTTAAACGTACATGATTTTAAAGGGGCTATAACATGGGAATATGATGAATTTCATCTTAAATAAGTTATTTTATGTACAATAAATGCCAAAATGGTGCACTTCTCCAGAAACTAGAGACTCTAAGCTTTCAAATGATAAGACATATTATAATTAGAGTTACAAAAATACATATAAACATTAAGATGTACATGTAAACATCCATACTTTTATGACGTAATTTTGGACCCGCCCGTGTGTCCTGAGTCAGAACAAATTAAAATATTCCCAGGGTTATGTTCCTCAGCCCACTGCAAGGCCAACAGTATTGCTATAATTTCTGCAGTATAGACTGCCACATGATTTGACGTTCGGTTTAGGCCTACTTCACTAGTTTTACAGTCATCTGACTTAAAGTCACCCTTCACAAGCGACTAAGCTTTATGGAATTCATTTATATGGACTTACTTTTTGTTTATCTAGAAAGGCTTCATCAGTTTGTAAAGTGAGTCCTTTTGGAAATCACACCTCAAATACTCAAATCATTGCTGTGACTCTGGACACACTTTAATGTCCTTATTTATGGTGTAGATGTGTACGCCTAAATAGGAGGACGAATCTCTTGTTTACTTGTTGAATCGGTTTACACCAATTTGTCACACTTCCGTTCGGCTTATTCGTTCGGCTGATGGAGGCGTATATTCCGGGTGGAGAGCCAAACTCGATCCCCTGGATGGTAGATGGGGTTATCCCATCGACAAGCATCAGCGTTCCTTTTGTGCCTCTGTATTGCTTGTTGCAGATGGATGTGGGCTGAACCCCAGACTCTCTCACTCTCCTGAAACCAGGCATCCACGGCCAGAACCTCTGACAAGTCTCCTGACCATGAGAATAATGGTGGCTGGAAGCAGAGATGAAACATGAGGGCATTTTATAGGGAAGACAAACAAAGGGTAATAAACGAGGGCAGGTGGGAAACATTAGACACGGCAGGGAAGCAATACATGAAACGAGAGGGGCAGGGCCAATGACAAGACACTGGAGAGAACGCATATTATTGTCAAAAGGACAATAATATGTTTCTCTCCACACATAACCAAAGGCTTTGTCATGACTCTGCCACAGGACCAAGAAAAACATGACTAAGTGAGGCAGAACCATGACATAAGCCCCCCGTTTAATGAGCACCTCCAGGTGCTCACCAAGGGGTAGACGGATGACACAAGACAGACTGGGTGACAGACAAAACAAGGCAAACCAAAGAAAACAAAATCAAGGGCAGACATTACAAAATAATAACAGGATTAGGATGGGATAACAAAAACAATAAACAAGGGAGAGGAGGGGGGGAACAACAAGGTTCATGGGGAGAATAGTTTTAATCCCCGGCTGCGCTCGAGGGCGCGGAGTCCTGGGGGATTTTGTGGGGGAAGTCCTGGGGGGAACCGCTGACTGGAATGTCGGCGGGACAAGGCTGGGCACCGGCTGGAAGGCCGGCTGGACAGGGCTTGACGCCGGCTGGAAGGCCAGCTGGACAGGGCTTGACGCCGGCTGAAAGGCCGGCTGGAGAGGGCTTAACGCTGGCTGGAATGCCGGCTGCTGCACTGGCTGCACCGGCAGAGTAGCATGGCGCCCCCAGGTGGCTATTTGAATTGCAGAAAAGTGAGTATTACTGTTAACAGTGGTTCATTGGGTTACTGGTATTTTTGAACACAATTGTATGTTTGTATACATACACTTACATCAGAATGAATTCATAAAATATGGTGTGATCTTCATTAATCAAAGGCACTATAAATGCTTTATAAACACTTTATTGTAGTTACATTGAGAAATCATCCACAGTGCAAGCAAGAACGTGAATCATACATATAAAGTATTAATAATATAACAATATAATAGAATTGTATTAGCTTTTTGCCTAAGTGCATACAACAGTAGAGGTTTGCACATACTTTTTATATAATTTTCATCAATCAAAGAATCTATGAATGTATCATTGCATTCCTGTAAAGCACTTCATTTCATTGACACTTTAACAATTGCATAGATAATGGAACACTTAAAATCTGATTTTTCTTTTCCTTGTGGGTTTTGTAGAACTAGCAAACAACTGGAAAGATGTAAAGTTATAAAGGTTTGCCAACAGTTTTTCTAAAGCAGACACATTCATTTGCTGGACAGGATCATTCTTGTTGACACCAATATATCCTTGTGAAAATTGACATTTGTTATTGTTGTCTAAGCAGCAGTACACAGTCCAGAAATGACTAGGCACAGTCACACTTTTCCCTATTATTTGCTTTCCTGGTACCACCCCAGTAACAATATACTTAGTGTATGGTTTACAATTATTGTTCAGATAGTTTGCAATATTTTTTTCAGTCACTCTCCATTGGCCTCTGTTAAAAGATTTGTTTTGTGGAGCAGCATTGGTGAGTGTGAATGTGGCTTTTGCACACTGGTTTGAGCTTGCCTGGTAGACTGGTGCAAGATGGCCTTTGTCATAGTTAGAGTTGACGTAGTCATCATTGAGAGCCTGTTTGCCTCCATCTTTAGTGCACTGTAATGCCATATTTGCTCCTGCATTATTATCATCAAGCTGTAATGTAAACAGAAGAGTGTACATAAGAGGACTTCCCCATGTATACTAATATTATAATATATAATAATATCAATATTGTGCATCAGGTTGCATCGAAAAATGTTTTGGCTATTGAGTCCACTACCGATTTCCCTATCAGGGACAATAAGTATATTTCATTTCATATTACAAAAAATGAATTTTATGAAATAAGGCTGAAATGTCGCAGGAATTATAATGATTTTAAAGTTAAAATGCATGCAAAGCATAGAGAAACACGTCTTTTGATGTTTTAACCGATGTATAAAATCATACTTTATGCTGTTCAGTTGCATGTTACACTTTATTTGTAGTTCTGCATATGGGAAAAAACATGAAAAATATTCTAATATTCGCCTCTGTGTTGCCGAGTTACAGGAAGTAAAGAAATATATCTGAAATTCTCTTACCTGAGGTTCGATGTACCATGCATTTGGTCGTTCACACTTTATTAACTCTTCAAACTTATAGGCTGAGTACAGAGGAATCTTGTTGCTGGTATCATAAAGCGTGGCATAATAGACAACACCATTTAGCATTTGGCAGATATTTTGGAAAGCAGGCGTGGGAATGATAATTGGTGTTTTTTTGACTACAAAAAATTCATCACATTGATTCTCAAAAGTTGTAACAACTTTAGCTGAAGCACCAGAAAGCAGCCACAGTACCACCACAGGAAGAAAGAATGTCATGATGAAGTGATAAGAGATGAGGAACTTCTCTGCAAGTACAAGAAGCAAACATAACATCAACATATACAGTTTTCCCCTTGAAAACTTGGACAAGTTGACACATTGGGAATTTTAGGAAATGTAAATTCAATTTTTTGTAATAAGGTTTTTCGTTTAAAGGTCCAGTCATTAAAATATAGTGGCAAGGTTGCGAATTGCTACCAACCGTTCACTCCACCCCTCCCCCTCCCTTTCGAAACACTGCGACGGCTGACAGAACATGGCGAATTACATGCAAGGGGACCCGCAGTGTATGTAGATAGAAATAGCTCATTCTAAGGTAATAAAAACATAAGGCTTCATTGTGTAAGCTCTTTATACACCTCTGAAGGCATAGCTATGTATATTATATTGCATTTCTTTCAATAGATCATCCCAAAAATTACACAGTGGACCTTCAAATTAATATAACAATCATTGATATTGTTACCACTGTCCGACAAGAGAAGTTATTATTAGTAGTGATAGCTATCTAGTTGTTTTACCAGAGCCATTTGCCATTTTGCAAATTACTGGTGTATTTATGTGCTCATATATTTCATATATATATATTTTAATGATATCCCATGATTAGAATGGTATCCGAATAATGCACGTGTAAAATGAACTTTTTATCAGTCTTTACTGGTACATTGCCGTTAACAAATCATGTGTTAACACAACCTTTTCAAATATACCAGTACTGGGATTTTTTTAAATTAAGAGTACTGCAGTTGACAATCAGTCTTAAATCAATACACAGTCATCCTTTATTCATCCTGTACCAAACCTGTCCAGCCAAAAAAAAGCAGTATTCAGTGTACCGGTATAAATGGGTCTCACCCACAGCTGATAACACTGCAGTAACAAGATGTCCCAAGCTGTTGTCTCCTGCCAAAACCTACATTTCATTTTTTTTGTGCATGCGGCAAAACAGAAGAACAAATTATTGCTTTTGTTTCCACTTTTGGTTTAACAGATTGAATTCAATTAAATTACATATTTGCCGTGAAATGTGCTTTGTCAACATTTTCATTTATTAAGTGATGAAGCTTAAAGCGGTTCTCTTTTCTTAACAGTTTAATTCACCATGTAGTTTAACTTCATAAAATATAGATGTTATGATGTTAAAAAGAAATATAATACCCTTACCTTTTGTTATACACCCTCGTATTCCCTGTTGTGTGTGTGTTGTCTCCCGGTCTCTGTCTGTCTTCATTTCACTTTCACAGACACTTGCATTTATAGATTTAGTCATGTGACTTGTACACAGAACAGCAAAGATCTATGTTGTCTTAGGGAGGTGGTTACAGATTTTTTTAGAGAATTCCTTACTTCCCCCAACTTCCTTCTCTCTATTAGACACATCGTTTAACAGCTCAAAGAATTTTTAATCACTTTATTAATATAAACTTATTATAGTGTTACCAGCCCTGTAACAATTTCTATAGTTTTTAAAGCATTATTACTGTACAGTGGACAAATTTCTACTGCAGAACCTGTATACAGCAGGTTGCTGCAGATCTGCAAAGCATCATGGGCAAATGTCAGTACAGTTATCCTGTGAATCATAATGCAGATTTCAGTACAAAATTAAAGAGATTCCACATTTTCCTAAAAATTTACTTCAGCAGAGCACCTTTGATTGTTAATTATTCATTATTAGTTGTTACTGTTGCATTTTTAGCGCAGGTATCTGTTTGTTTAACAGTTTTCAAAAGTTTAACTGTGCAGTGTGTTGCAAGAGATCATTTACATTTAGTCATTTAGCTGACGCTTTGATCCAAAGCGACTTACAAATGAGGTAAACAATAGAAGCAATTGAAACAACAAAAGGACAACAAAATGCATAAGTGCATTAAAAACTGGTCTCATAGCCCATCACAGTATACAATGCTACATTTTTTTATAGAAAGAGTAGAAAAGAAATAGAAGTCAGTACTAATCTGTCCGGTGTTGACGGAAGAGATGTGGTTTCATCTGATTCTTAATGGAACAATATGTAATTTTTCGACCTTAAAATAATGTCTCTAAAATGATTTCAGTAGTAGAACAACTCTTAACCGGACGAATTACTCGTAGCCTGGGTTGAGTTAGCCAACAGCTAACTATATTACAAAACAATATGATATGCATGTCTCAAAACCAACGCCATGGCAGAGCCAGCAAAGAAACTGTTGGACTTTTAAGGCAGTCCTGCATGTTCAGAAATTTGAAGAGACAATTTGCTCAAAAGTAATATGAGGTTTTATTATCAGATGTGAAAAGTAGTAACAAAGCTTTGGGTTGTCAGACGACCTCCAAAAAACCAACAACCCAGATCATTTCCTGACATGCATATTTATACAGTATGTGACGTCGTTCTATCTTCTGACTCCTGTTTTTCCTTTTAAGGGGTGTTGCTCTCTCTTTCCACCGACCACCGTGTACCACGTGTGAGGAAGTGCCCCCTCGAGACAGTTTCATATCGCAAGACAACATGTCAAAATACTTTCAGTAAAAAACACTCAATCATCTAATACCTTGATTATGCAGCATTGTTTCTTAATCCTATGGTTCAATAAAACACATCAAAACTCATGATTATACTTAAAACATATGCAATGGATTAATTCATAACTCTGTGTGTGTGTTAGTTGGTTAGACTCGTCAAAACGAGCTGTGATGATTCTGCACGTACACACAGTTAGTTCCTCTTCTGCGGTTAAGCTAGTTTCCTGTTTTTCTGTTACAAACAGTCTAATATTCGACAGAAATTTTCACTGAGCAACACAGCAAACATATTTAAACAAACACAATGCAATGATTATTAATGAAATTCACTTATTGATTATATAGTAATTACTTCATACTCATATTCTGAATAATATTTCCACAATTCCCTCTCTTGACCTCTTGAGAGGTCACACATCATGTTCTCCTTCATCTTCTACAAGATCACTTGATAACAAAGGCATACTGTATGGGGGTGGGGATTCTTTCTTTTCAATAGCTGTAACAATTAATCTATCCAACTTTCCCACAGCTTCATCTTGTTGCTGTTGTATTCACCCTCTCTAGTAATACTCTTGTTGTCTTTACAAAATCAACACTTCTTAAAACTTAATACCTTAAAACTTGTAAGAAAACACTCTTAAAAATATACTTTTAAACCTGAAAATTGAAAAAACATTGAAAAACACTCAAAATCACACAATAATGAAAACTTAATGAAATCACACAATAATGAAAACTTGATTATAAGGAATAAATGGTTATTTGTATGTCCACGTCCGTGAACACTTCACTCAGAATCTTTTGCACTTTCTTGAAATCTAGCTTATCCAAGCCACACCCCAGCCGGGGTACAGAGACTCTTTTTACTCTGTTATCCACACACCAATCTCTCATGTGTTTTAGGCTTTCTGTGAAACAGTCATACGTTGGTAAATCAGTGCACTGTTCTTTGGTTATTAGGTGAAACACAGTCCTGTCTCTTTCCCGGGTTACTGCACACTCACCCGGTTTTTTATTTTGACACCTTACTTTTTCTACTCCAAATTTCTCCTTGAACTGTTTTGCAATACCTGCCCCGTATGCACAATCAGCACTTACACAGTGAGCTAATGGTTCTGTGTGTGGGCTTGTGAAGATATCACCTGTTTTGTATATAATTTGGAGCTGTTGGTGTTGTCCATTGGCAATTTCAGCAATTTCAGTGTCTGTTTTACCGTCACTCTCTGTACTCTCTGTATCCTCCCTCTCTTGGACCTGAGTCCTCAGGTCCAAACCAGTGTCAGCAAGAGACCTATAATGGGGGTCACAAGCTACACAGGATGTTAAATGGAACCAAGTGTCTCCTTTGCCTTGGAGTTGCACACAATGTGAGGTGCGAGCTGTTACACGTATAGGTTGAGACCAACGTGGTTCATTCCACTTTCTGCGGAATTTTCTGATCCTGACCCAGTCTGTTGTGACTGGTGATGGCAGTTCCTCGGGTTACACTGGTACAGGAGTCACCTGATGGGAAAAGGTTCGAATCAGAGCTGTTAGTTTATCAAAATACACAGTATGAGACAATGGTTGCACGGTGTCTTCTCTCAACGCCGTACTGGGACCTGGAAATTGACGACCTGTAATCAATTCAAAGGGTGTAAAGCCTGAGATCCTGTTAACAGAAGAACGGATGGACATGAGAGCAATTGGCAATGCAGATAACCAGTTCAATTTTGTCTGTGCACAGATTTT